>NC_052946.1:41693311-41898311 GCF_013358895.1 Oreochromis aureus | reverse complement strand
TGGTGGGGCAGCAAACATGGATGTTAAAATCCCCAAGAACTAGAACGCTGTCAAGTCCTGGTATGATAACAAGTCTAGAATAAAATCTTTGTTAAACTTGGGAGGACGAAAAACAAGTGCACACAGCACAGGAGAATACAGATCCATCAGAAGTAGTTATAACTCAGAACTGCCACACATATCAGCGGTTTTTAAAAACGGATGCAAGACCTCCGCCTCGACCAGTTGCCCAAAGGGATTTGGAAAAATGACCGAAGGAATGAGTTCAGAGAAAGGGCCTGAATTACGTTTCAGTCAAGAATAAAAACCCCAAGTCCAGAGAGGAGAAGAACTCATGAAGGACGAAGGTCTGTTAACTAGCAATCAGGTGTCAATACGAGTCAACCTAATCAAGACCGGGCCAGGGACTTGCGACAGGGAAGGGCGGAGATTCCGGGAAACCACCTCTATGGGGGCGAGGTGCAAAATGCCGTGGAAGTGGTTCACGGAGGCCTGGTATCACCGGCTGAATCCATTGGTGGGGAAGTTCCAAAGAGCGCCAGAATACAAACCAAACACAAAGATGGCTGTCGAAGAAGCCGCTACGTGGTTTTAAAGCTCACTGATACGCCTGCCCGTTTTCTCCATTTCCTTTGGAGAGGAACCCAAATCGACCGGCAAAGACGCCAGAACAGGTTGGAAAAACGCCTTCCTGAAGCTACCAGGAAGATATGGATAGGGAGGAGTGTTAGACACAACGAAGACTTGGTCGAAGTGAACGTTATCAAAATGAGACAAAAAGGACGGGGACAGACTCCATGGTGTAAATTTATGTTTCATGTCCCCTTCAAACAAAACGTCTGAGAAAAGTCCAGCTTTACCCAAACTACCTGCACTACAAGCATGGTTTTCTGTTAGAAAGGTCTGCTCTCTTTAAAAGTATGAATAAATAATTTGTTTACATTTTTATGTCACTTTATTACATTTAATCAATTTCTTTAATAAATTTAATTTTTTTAAATTTTTGTCGGGGTCACGCAGGCCTTCCCCTCCCTGGCATCTCCTCCAGCTCTCTGAGATGTTCCACCTGACCTCTCCTGGGTGTGCCTTGGGGCGGAGCTACATCTCTACATAAACTCAGTTTGCGAACGAAGTGTCCTGATTGTAGGGGTAGAGCTACACCTGTGGGCTGTAACTCCGCCCCCACAGTCAGGACGCTTCCAGAGCGACTTCTTGGAACAGATTTTGTTTAATAAGTTGACGATCTTCGTCTTCTGGTGCTCTAATGGTTCGCTTGGCTTTTTTGTCGCCTCACAGAGAAAGTGGTGGAGAAGCTGACTGCGGCCATCTTGGATCTAGTGGAGCTGTACTGCAGCACATTTAATGCCAACTTCCACACGACGCCACAGAGCCACTGCTGCACGGCGCCCATCCAGGAGGCTGGCCTCGTCACCAACGTCCTCTCCTTCAACATCTACGCCGCCCACCGCATCCCCATCACGTGGGCTGCCAGGTAAGCAGCTCAAAATGTACCCGCCCACAGGCTGAAGGGGAGCATCCTGTGTCAGTGCTGCAGGTTTGGGTGAGTCACACACAGTGCTGACTCAGTGGTGCTCACAACCAAACAACACACACACACCAAAGGTGAACTAACAGCAACAAAAAGGGAGCGCCTCCGGGCTCATGCTGCACCTTAGGGGATCCGGGTTACGTCCATAACCTCCAGGTATTTTGTGCATGGTAGTGCTCTCTGAGGATTATGGGATGGATTTGTCTGCTCGTAAAGGAGGCGCGGGGGGGTGGTGGTCTGTGAGGTAACAGGACGGGGCCCCCTACTAGCTGCAGCCCTGCAGAATCTATGTGGTCTTCAAACAAATGCCCCTCACATGCTGCCCCTCCCCCTCCTGAACAAAGGTCCATGCATTGGACTTTTGCATGGCAATCAACCTGACCTTGGGGTGGCGGGGGGGGGGGGATTGGGGGTCTCCTGTGAGTGCAGCGCCACCTGCAGGTGGAAGCAGAAGAAGAAGGAGTTGAGCGCTTCGTACTTCCTTTCTTCTTCTCTCATTGTCGTTAATAATTGTTCTATAATCACAGACGCGCATGCACAAAGACGCGCGCATTGGGTTGGAGGCGTGTTGACTAAATCAGATTTTTATGAAAACATCAGAAATGAAGAAGAATAAAGAAACTCAGGTGATTCTGTGATTGGGGATAGGTGTGAATATGTGCTGCACAAGTAACTCGCCTGTCCTGCTGTCATTGGTCACAGTTATGAATGCTTCTTCCTGTCCTGCTCTCTGACTCATGGAGGGGTGGAGCTTTGTGCGCCGCAGCACACCAGCAAGCAGTCGGTCAGCAAATACCTGTTCCACCTGGTGGTCTGGGACCAGAGGTACGTACTTGACCCTCACCTGTCAGAGCCGTGACATCACACACACACCTGACGGCACAGCAGAGTCACTGCATCACTGAAACTATTCAGCAGACAGAAGCATCAGACACACCTGTACACAGCTTACCTGAGTTTAATAAGATGTTAAAAGTAAGCATTTCCTGTTCTGCAGGTGTGTGTCCGCGTGTGCGATGTCTTTGAAAATTGATTTTGAATAAATAAACTTTAATCTGTTTGTTTGTTGGGAAAAACACTAAGCCCCTCCCCCTCGCCATATTCCCCGCAGGGTGTGTTTCCCCGTGCAGATCAACCAGCTGCCCCGAGAGTCTCAGCTGACGGTGGTGCTGTACGCTAGCCCTCTGCCGCCCCCCGGAGGGGCCGAGGAGAAGGGGAAGCAGCGGCGCAGCATCGAGGCGCTGGGCTGGGTCACCATGCCGCTCTTCAACTTCAGACAGTGAGTCACATGACACTCAGACACCATCCATCCACGCAAACCTCAAACAGGCGGCTGAAGAAGAAACTTTGAATAAATGCTATTGGATGTTATTCTGCCGTATTCAGGCTTTATGTTCGATGTGATACCCAGGAAAATACTACGATACCATTTTGATAGCATTAAAAGTAACACACAGTACACACAGCACGTAGTCCGTTTATTTGTCGGTAATGGTGCCGCGCCACAAAGTGATGGGCGGTGTTTACACTGTGGTGAATGACTTGTTGATCTATAATGTGTGAAATGTTTCTATCGGGTCACTCAGAGGGTGAGGGTTACAGTAATGTAAGAGTGTAAGGTAGAACACAGAGCCGGTACAATAACATGCTCAGAGTTAAAGGCTCCGCCCAGGTTAACGGTTATATAACTCTGTAGTACTCAGTATTGTTGAAATCCTTCAAAAAGACCTCAGGGTGGCTCTGTGTTCAGCCACTGGTGAGGGGAGGGGCTGCGTCGTCAATCATCGATCAATGAAGTAGGTGGAACGCAGGTTAGCAGAGAAGGAGTGTTACCATTTTAAACAAGTGCTGGAGAAGGTGTGGCTCCAATGGTGGTGATCACACCCACCCAGAGGTGGACGGGGAGGATGATGATGATGGTGAGCTGAATCCAGATGTTTGGCTGACTTTGATGTCTATAAAGAATCTGATTTGCAGAAACGTGTTCGACTGAAGTGAAACATGAAGTTGGGATGTGGTTGAATCCAGACTTCCTGTTTGTTTTCGGTTTCTGTGAGCTGATGTAGGTTTGAGAAGATTCGACCTCATTCACACGTTTAAACTAAAACCTTGAGGTCCTTTTCGATTCAATTTTATTTATATAGCGCCAAATCACAACAACCACAAGGTGCTTTGTATTGTAAGGTAGACCCCACAATAACAATAACACAGGTCTATTAACACATAGTGAGTGAAGAAGAAACACCCAATGCATCATGGGAATCCCCGGCAGCCTACACCTATTGCAGCATAACTAAGGGAGGATTCAGGGAACAACAAGTAGGCCTGCAGTGTGAGAGTGAAGTGCTCTAATAGGGTGATATGGTACTACAAGGTCATTAACCTCCTAAGACCCGAACTCTTCCACAACATGCATTTTTAATTTCTCTTTGATATTTGGGCATATTGGGGCCCAATGAATGTAAAAACAAAGAATTTCCAGATTTTTTTTTTTTTTTTTTTTTTACCTTATTTTTGTTTTTAAGAAAAATGAAAGCCACAAATGAGGATATTCATTTAAAAATTTGATAGAACAGTAGCAGTATAATGTCTTCGTAAGTGGATATCAGGCCCATGTAGACCAAAATTGAGTATTTTGGTCTAAATAACGCAAAATGTGATGTCCACATATGTGGACGGCAGGTCCTAGGAGGTTAAGATAAGATGGGGCCTGATTATTTAAGACCTTGTATGTGAGGAGCAGGATTTTGAATTCAATTCTGGATTTAACAGGAAGCCAATGAAGGGAAGCCAAAACAGGAGAAATCTGCTCTCTCTTTCTAGTCCCTGTCAGGACTCTTGCTGCAGCATTTTGGATCAGCTGGAGGCTTTTCAGCAAGTTTTTAGGACATCCTGATAATAATGAATTACAGTAGTCCAGCCTGGAAGTAATAAATGCATGAACTAGTTTTTCAGCATCACTCTGAGACAGGATATTTCTAATTTTAGAGATGTTGCACAAATGGAAGAAAGCAGTCTTACATATTTGTTTAATATGTGCGTTGAAGGACATGTCCTGGTCAAAAATGACTCCAAGGTTCCTCACAGCATTACTGGAGGCCAAGGTAATGCCATCCAGAGTAAGAATCTGCTTAGATACCATATTTAGATACCATATATAATTGGTGTGTGTTACCTGGCTTCATGGATAGATAGAGCTGCGTGTCATCTGCATAGCAGTGTAAATTTTAGAGATGGCACGATACCACTTTTTTATGTCCGATACCGATATCATAAATTTGGATATCTGCCGATACCGATATGAATCCGATATTGTGTTTTTTAATCAATAAAACTGTTTTTTTTTAATATCTTGCTGCATTTTGTATAAGTTCATACTCAAGTTTAAATAAACAACAACACTAAAGCTATTCTGTTATACCTGTGTGTAAAAAATACACTGCACCCAAAATATTTCATAGTTCAGCAACACTGATCAATCTAATAAACTTAAACCTGCTCCATCTTCCCTATTCTGGTATTTTAAAGAGTACTTAGCAGAAATATTAAGCAACCTAACTAATAGGGTTGCAAACTCCCAAAAAAAAAAAAAAAAAAAATAGGAACCACCCACCCTCCACCTCATGATGCTTAATCGATGTAATCAACTTTAATTTGATGCAGGGTGGAAAAAAATGCACAGAAACAAATTATTTTTCAAGAATAATTAAATAGATTCAACTTCTTTCTTCAACAGAATTGCAGAATTCACAGACGGTACCTTCCCAAAGGAAAAAGTACTATAGCTTACTAGGGTATATAGACTTAACAGTTACTATATACAGTAATGGACTTCTATACATTTTAAATCAGATTAAAACTTTGGGTGTAAGATTCAGATAATTATTTATTAAAAGCTCGACATTTTAAATGAGAATAAGAAAGAAAAGTATGTCTTTGTGCCCCTTTTCCCTGTTAATGCCCTATCGGCCCCCTGGCTGCACTTTGCTAGATCCGCCCCTGCACAGTTACCAGCCGTCAGCTACGTGAAAAGGATCCTGGTGTGAAAGTAATATTAAATACATTCTAACAACAGCTTATCAAGCTTAAACGTGCTGCTGTTGTTCCGCTGCTGGTTTCCTCTTTCTGGTGCAAAGTGGGCCAAAAACAAAGAAGAGAGACGGACTTGCGACAGAAAAGCCGATCAGCTGATCGTTAAGCAGTTTCACGATTGAAGTAGCAGCAGGAAGGTGAGGGAGAGGCAGTCGCTCCATATATCGGTTGTTAAGCTTAACATGGGAACGCTTTACAAACATTCAGAGATGAACTTACACACTTGCTTTACTTCTCTCTGGGATAACTTCCTCGGAGATGAAATGCTGGTTTGGTAGCGAGGCTACAAATACACACAGCGTCTCTATCACATGAGGCATAATGCTCCGACGTGCTACGGTTATGAGCCGAGTTACGCCGTGTTGCAAGTTTTGTGAGATGCTTTTTTTGATACTTAATGGATCGGATTACATTTTTTATTTTTCGCCGATATCCGATCCAGTAATTTAGGTCAGTATCAGACCGATACCGATACGTAATATCGGATCGGTCCATCTCTAGTAAATTTATGCTATGTCTTCTAATGATGCTGCCTAAGGGAAGCATGTATAATGTAAATAGAATTGGTCCTAGCACTGAACCCTGTGGAACACCATAATTGACCTTAGTGGGTGAAGAGGACTCTCCATTTACATGTACAAATTGGAGTCTATTAGATAGATATGATACAAACCACTGCAGTGCAGTACCTGTAATACCTACAGCATGTTCTAATCGCTCTAATAGGATATTATGGTCGACAGTATCAAACGCTGCACTGAGGTCTAGCAGGACAAGCACAGAGATGAGTCCACTGTCAGAGGCCATAAGAAGATCATTTGTAACCTTCACTAAAGCTGTTTCTGTGCTGTGATGAGCTCTGAAACCTGACTGAAACTCTTCAGATAAGCCATTCCTCTGCAGATGATCTGTTAGCTGTTTGACAACTACTCTTTCAAGGATGTTTGATATGAAAGGACAAAATGAAAGCGTAGCTTTCCCCTGCGGCGTGTCCATCCTGTTTTTTTTTTTTTGTTGTTTTTTTTTTTACTTCCTGCTCACAGCTGAACAAACAAATGTTTCCTTCAGTCCTGCAGCTTCCTACCCTTTGTGATGTCATTTCCTCCTAGAGGCAGCACACTTCCTCACATTTACCTGAAGGTCCAGAGTGGAAAGAGAGTAGAAACAGATTTAAAAACAAAGGGAGAGAGAGGGGGGCGTGGCTTCTTCTTCAACATCACATCATCATCATTATAGAGGTGTGTGTGTGTGTGTGTGTGTGTGTGTGTGTGTGTGTGTAGCGTGCTGACCTGTGGCAGGAAGTTGCTGGGTCTGTGGCCTTCAACCCCGGGGAGGAGCGGAAACGCCCGAACAAGTTCTCCCAACTTCAGCCAGCCGGACAGCGTCATCCTACAGGTAAGTGCTGCCACAGCTGCTAGCACCTGGATACTCTCTGACATCACAAAACTGTAGAACTTGGAAACATAAAGGGGCTTTTTGAGGTGTATCATCAGCTGTTCAGGTGATGTTTTCATTGTCCAAAGAGAAGTCACCAGGATGGCTGATGAAACGTGTCTCCTTACCTGTATGCTGGATGCAGGTGTGCCCCTTTCTTTATTTATACACTCAGTTCAGCCGAGGTCAGACCTGCAGGTATCTGAGGCCAAAAGACTAGCGTGTGTGTCCTTGTTTCCTCTGTCCGTCCCTCAGGTGGACTTCCCCACGTCATCCTTCGAGGTGCGCTTCAGCACGCCGCCCCCCGCAGAGTTCTGCCCTCAATACGACTTCTCCAGACTGGACACTATCAGCCAGATACAGCTGCAGGACGTCCTGCACAAGAAGGCCTTCTTCTGGTCAGACACACACACACACACACACACACACACACACACACACACACACACACACACACACACGTCCATAAACAGTAAGTTCTGAGGGGCGGGGCATAATGGAGCTAAGGTGTGGTGAGATTGCAGCTGTGTCTGCAGGTTGACGGTGGAGGACAAGCGTCTGCTGTGGGAGAAGAAGGCGTTCTGTCAGGCCGAGAGCGCTGCACTGCCTCTGGTTCTGGCCAGCGCCCCCTGCTGGGAGTGGGCGTGTCTGCCAGATATCTACGCCCTGCTGAGACAGTGGGCCTGCCTGGGTCACCTGGATGCCCTGGGCCTCCTCCACGCCTCGTACGTTCTCTGATGAAGGATCAGCTGTTCGTGTTTCTGTCTCTGCTGCTGATAATGTCTGAAACAGGTTGTGGTGGTGATGATAGTTTGTTATCGCTTCACTGATGTTAACACGGACAGCTCTGTTCTTCTACAGGTGTGATGATAACAATAATGTTCTCACCAGCTGAGTGTGACATCATCACGTGTGCTTCAGGTTCCCAGATCAGGAGCTGAGGAGGACGGCGGTCCAGTGGATGGACTCCATCTCCGACCCGGAGCTGCTGGATTTCCTGCCTCAGCTGGTGCAGGTAAGAGGTGGAAGTGCCGCAGGTGGGCAGAGCAGTGGGTGTTGCTGTCTGTAACCTCTCTCTGTGTCTCAGGCTCTGAAGTACGAGTGTTACCTGGACAGCTCTCTGGTTCGTTTCCTCCTGCGGCGAGCCATCGGGGACATTCGCGTCGCTCACTACCTGTTCTGGTGAGTCCGCCCCCCCGAGTCCACTTCAGTTACATCTAGCATCTCTGAGCTCCACTGCTTATGTCTGGCTGTGTGTGCGTCAGGCTGCTGAAGGATAACCTCCAGGACAGTCAGTTCAGTGCTCGCTATCAGCACCTCCTAGCTGCGCTGCTGTGCTGCGTTGGTCGGGGCCTCCGGGAGGAGTTTGACCGGCAGTGTTGGCTCGTCTCCATCCTCGCCAGGGTGGCTCACAAAGTTCGAGAGGCGACGCCATCCAGCAGACAGGTAATGACGCCGCCGACAGTCCAGATGACTCGTTCACTGGATCAAAACTAAGATCAGGATTCATGCTGCCGTGTCTGGGTTCTCTGACTGTCCTCAGATCAGTTTGTGTCAGAGGGCAGAAAACAAATGTCTGGTGAGGCGCGTTCGTTCACCTGTAACATCGAACCATCGCCTCACCGCTCCAGTCGTGAAATTATTTGATTATTTTAAAAAAACATGCTTTTCAGGTGCTCCTTCATTCAGCAGAGTGGCCACTTGGATACGAGGTCTCGTCTGAATGTGTAACACATGCATCAGCGTTTGAGGTCATCAACAAAGGCTTCATGTAGAGTGCAGATAGTCCAGCAGGGGGCAGCACAGTCTAATGCCGTGTGTGTCTCTGTCTGTGTCCAGTGTGTCCTCAGAGACAGTCTGGAGGAGATGAAGCAGTTCTTCTCGGTGAACAGCAGCTGCAGACTTCCTCTGAACCCAGCACTGCTCGTCACCAGCATCAACATCCAGGTACGCATACACCTTAAAGACAGGAGACACGCCCCCTAGTTGGCGTCTGTACCTGATTGGACAAAGTTAATCATCCTCTTCTGTGGTTTCCAGTCCTGCTCGTTCTTCAACTCCAACGCTGTCCCTCTGAAGTTGTCCTTCCGGAACCGGGACCCACTGGGAGACAACATCAGTGTCATTTTCAAGGTGATGCCCCTTATAGGTGATCTCAGACACAGCAACCTCTGCGACCTTTGACCCCGGCTGTTCTTTCTTTGTGTGCAGTCAGGAGACGACCTGAGGCAGGACATGCTGACTTTGCAGATGATCCGCATCATGAACAAGATCTGGATCCAGGAGGGGCTGGATATGAGGATGGTCCTCTTTAAGTGCTTCTCCACGGGAAGGGGTCGAGGTGAGCATGGACACGCCTGTCCTCAGGTGTGATTGACAGGTGTGTGTGTGTGTGTGTGTGTGTGTGCGCGCGTCCTGTCCTCAGGTGTGATTAACAGGTGTGTGTGTGCGTCCTGTCCTCAGGTGTGGTGGAGATGATTCCTCACGCTGATACTCTGAGGAAGATCCAGGTGGAACACGGTGTCACGGGATCGTTCAAAGACCGGACGCTGGCCGACTGGCTGCAGAAACACAACCCCACTGACGAGCAGTACGACAAGGTAACATACGCACACACCTTTACACACCTGTACACACCTGTCAATGTGAGACACTCCTCCATCTGCTCTTTCAGGCCGTGGAGAACTTCATTTACTCGTGCGCTGGTTGCTGCGTGGCCACCTATGTCCTGGGAATCTGCGACCGCCACAACGACAACATCATGCTAAAGACGAGCGGTCACATGTTCCACATCGACTTCGGGAAGTTCCTGGGACATGCCCAGATGTTCGGGAACATCAAACGGTAAAAGAGAAGCAGATGTTCACCTGTCCTGTCCTCGGTTCACCTTTATAGCTGACTAACTGCTGTATCTCGTGCAGGGACCGCGCCCCCTTCGTCTTCACCTCTGACATGGCTTATGTCATCAACGGCGGCGACAAGCCGTCCAGTCGCTTCCACGACTTTGTGGATCTGTGCTGCGAAGCGTACAACTTGATCCGGAAGCACACACACCTGTTCCTCAACCTGCTGGGCCTGGTGTGTCTAACTCGCACAAACACACATTCACACACGGACACACACAAACACACGCTCATGTAATGGAGTAAATACAACATCTGCTAAAGGAACCAACCAGGAAGTTAAACGTGTGTGTGTGTGTGTGTGTGTGTGTGTGTGTGTGTCCAGATGTTGTCCTGTGGGATCCCTGAGCTCTCCGACCTCGACGACCTGAAGTATGTCTATGATGCGCTGAGACCTCACGAGTCTGAGGTTGACGCCACCATGTACTTCACCAGGTAGGTGGGGCTCACCTGCACAGATGCCTCCGACCTTCAGGACAGAGACATGAGTCATCATGACCTGCGCTGCAGACGGTCTCTGGCAGCGTCCAGGCTACACCTGCCGCCTTCGTTAACGACCTCTCTGACCCCGGCAGGTTGATCGAGTCCAGTCTGGGCAGCGTTGCCACCAAATTGAACTTCTTCATCCACAATCTGGCCCAGATGAAGTTCGCCTCGTCGGAGGAGCGCCCCACGCTGTCGTTCGCCCCCAGGTTCCACTCGGCAAAGAGCGATGGCGTCATCAAGAACCTGTACATCTGCAGACACATCCGGACCGGCGGAAAGGGATACGTGAGTCCAGACGTGCCAGTGGGAACCACATGGGAAGCACATGGGAAGCAGAAACTAACCAGCTGTGTGTGTGTGTGTGTGTGTGTGTGTGTGTGTGTGTGTGTGTGTGTGTGTCAGGCTTTTGTGGTGAAGGTGGAGCGTGAAGGTCAGCAGGAGGTGCAGCTGGTTCAGAGGACGTTTGAAGAGTTTCAGGAACTCCACAGCAAAATGAGGCTCATCTTCCCCTCATCCAAACTGCCCAGGTACACACACACACACGCGCACACACAGACATGCACACACGCATACACACACCGACATGCACGCACACGCGCACACACACAGACACGCGCACGCACACACACGCATACACACACCGACATGCACGCGCGCACGCACACACACGCATACACACACCGACATGCACGCGCGCACACACACACGCATACACACACCGACATGCACACACGCACACACACACACGCATACACACACCGACATGCACACGCGCACACACACACACGCATACACACACCGACATGCACACACACACACGCATACACACACCGACATGCACACACGCACACACACACACGCATACACACACCGACATGCACACGCGCACACACACACACGCATACACACACCGACATGCACACACTCTCCTAGGTGCACAAAGGAGCTTTGTTGCAGGTCCTTTTATCCCCTCCCACAGTTTCCCTAGTCGCTTTGTGATTGGCCGTTCCCGCAGCGAGGCGATGGCTGACAGGAGGAAGGACGAGCTGAACGGTTACGTGTGGCACTTGATCCACGCCGCTCCGGAGGTCGCTCAGGTCAGTGGCTTTCTAGGTCTGTTCTCACGTGTCTGGTCACATGATAGGAAGCCGTGTCATTAATATTATACAATATACAATAATATTCAGAATGTTAGGCCGTCCTCCACACATGACCATAAATGGAGGGCCATGGTCGGGGCCATAGCGCCTTCCAGGGTGCAGTGAGTGTTATGTTGTCATTCTCGACCACCATAAAAGTTTCTCCGCAGTTAAAGTGTATTTGGCAGCCATTGATACCTGCCTGGGTTTTGGTGATGAAACGGCTAGCAGCACCTGCTGGTCTGCCGTGTTATGAAAGGGGCTCGCAGGCTGTCTCCAGGCTTCTTGTGCCCCTTTAAGATTTAGCCGTGGTGTTTGAAGGGCTTTGTGGCCGGTTTAGGATGACATAACAACAAGATGCAGCCACCCTGAGTTCAAACTATACACCAGTTTTTTGTTTTTTTTTAAAATTGTGCTGATAGGCCACATAAAAACCAGAGTTATGGTAAAAAAATATACACAATGTTTTTTTCTGAATACTATTGTCATGAACAGTGTTTTCTAAGGACAGCACTTGAAAGCACTCGCTGCTTGCAAACAAACAAACAAACAAAACAAAATAACCAAAACACAGCCAGCAGCCTGTTGGTGGACAAATGAGGCGACTGCCAGAAAGCCACCAAAGACAGCCTGCAGTGTAAACGCTGTCTCACAGGAGCAGCGATGCACCTCCTGCTGTCAGGTCTGCAGGTATCAGGCTGTGATGTGCTCCAAGGTTTTTATCATTTACAATTCAAATTTGAATTTCAAGTTGTGAAAATGATTCGTTAAACATGTTTGTGGTTGTTGCAGTGAAAAATGTAACTTTTAGATCCATTGTGTTTATACAAAATGTCAAAATGAAAAATCAACAGTAAATTCAAACATGTGAGGTTGTTCTGCAAAGAGACTCCATGTGGACAGATTCGTATTAAAAGACCAACTGAAAGATTTTGAGGACATCTGGCAGCCTTTAGTCTCTCGCCTCACAAAAAACAACTAAATCAGTCAGTAGCAATGCAGTCCTGGGGAGGGAGGGGTGTGTCTACTCAGGTACATATGTAACCTTATTATGTCCTGTGTCATTCCTTTAATTTTATCCTTCCTTTCTGTCTTTACTGGCTTGTATTTATTTATTTATAGAAACATGTAAATGCCTGCCTGAATGAAATGTTGAAAGGACCGAGACCAAACAGGCAATATAAACAGTTTTTAAAGGTGAAATATAGAGCTAAAATCAGCAGTAGTCAAAACAGCCAGTTATACCCTCGAGCCCAGACAGGTAAAGGCGTGTTTGAACCTCTCAGCTGCAGTGAAACACAAAGTACAACATGGCCGAACATGAGAGTGCCGCCATCACTTCACCAGCTTGCTTTTAGTTTGAGTCGCTTCTCAGAAATACTGAGGACGAAACACACACACACTGAGTGGGTGTGACGCTGCTGTTCTATCATCTCGCTGCAGTCCTCGGGGCTCCGCCCTCTCCGAGGTTATCTCTCCCAGACTGTGGAAGCTCTGCCTGCAGGCAGACAGGTGGTTCAGAGGCAGGTGTATGATCCTGTCGCTCTCCCCTCTTATCTTGATCGGAAAGTGTGATGAAGGTTCTCCGCCCTGCAGAAAGTTGCACTTCCTGTTTCTCACATATGATGAGGATGGTGAGCTGACCCCTCACTTCCTGGAAGTTCCAGGAAGTTCTTGGAAGTGCTCTGTCCTGAGCTGAACTTCCACAGTACCGATGCAGGGATGTTCTCTGAGCTGGGTCAGGTTCACTCGTCTTTATTCTGATTACACCTTTGTCCCGTTTATCTCAGTGAGCCAATCACAGGCTGATCACATCTCACCCCGTGTGTGTGTGTGTGTGTCTGTGTCTGTGTCTGTGTCTGCACAGTGTGACCTGGTGTACACCTTCTTCCACCCGCTGCCCAGAGACGAACGATCAGGAACGACGGCGAGCAAACCAGCAGGTACGGGATTTTGGACCAGCTCGCTGTTTAATGTGTAAAGCTCCAGAACTGGAAATATACTGGGAAGACTTTTTGTTTGCTCAGTGGGACAGTGTACAGATTTTAGGAAGCCACAGTGGGCGGTTCCTCACCCTGATTGGATGGGGGGCATTAGCCAGTGAAGAGTACTCCTATCAAATATAAGCTTATCTGAGGTCAGACTGCACCAAAGAGGTTTTGCTCTGTTAAACTTTAACTCACACAAACACAAAGGTCAAAGGTCAGTGCTCTGTGACTCAGCATGTAACAGCAGATCTGTGGCATGTTTTCTGATGCTGATTGGTTAAATGTTACAGTCAGTAATTGTTGGGTTGTTTCATAGAAAAGATTATTCTCATAATAATACATCATCACAGTGTGGTTATGTCCTCCAGCAAAGGGAAGCAAGATTTAAATGCATGCCTGCTCCTTCAGATCAACATATGAAACATCTTACCTGTTTTATTATCGCAACAGAGGTCGCCTTCACCAAAGATGCGCAAACTGGAAGGAAAGAGCGCTATCACCATCTTAAAACATCATCCTCGTGACCTCGACCCTCATCTCCTGAGCTCAAGTCGGGCCTCGAACACACCACAGCAGAAACGTGCTCATTTGTTGCTCATATATTCATAATTATTTATTGTCCACAGATTAGACATGTGACCCTTGACAGCATGTTTGTTGATTCACCTCGAGGAATATGAGCATCTATCTAACGGTTAGAACTGGTGGGGAGAAGCTGCTTGTTTTGCAGGCACTGAGCTAAGAAGTGGCTGATATCAGGTTATCGTGTCTACTGCTGCCCCGCACATTCCTTTATACTGATATATCTGAAGGTTTCAGTCAGTAAGAAACTAAAGATTCTATTAATCTCACATAAAAATCAAACCCAACACCCTCCCATCTGTATGACGACAAACTAGCAGGTGGTTATAGGCTAACATCTCCAAAAGTTGAATCTGTTCATCTGGACGTAGCGTTTTGTGGGAGAAACGTTTCGTCACTCATCCAGGTGACTTCTTCAGTCTCAGCTGACTGCAGGTTTCCCCAAACCTTATAACCAGTACATTTGCATAATGACTGAAACCAGCCCACTGAAGGAACAATGGGCTGTGAGGTCAGTTCCTTAATCATAATTATGCAAATTCCCATGACCATTGATCAACAATCACTGACCAAAACCCACTGATCAAAGAACACTGATCAATGGCCATGAGTACCATTCACAGAGAGTTGGGGAATGGCTAACATGTTAGGCCCAAGTATCCTAAAAATCATACTTTCCCTCTGATAAACAGTTTGATTACATTCTCCCATCGAGTTTATTCTCCATGAGTCCAGCAACTATCCAATAAAAGGAAGTTTCACTAACACCAGCTAACAGAGGCTAATGGCAGAGTTACTGATAGAAGAGTTCAGCATATCCTCAACAGCTCACCTCACCTGGCGTTCATCAGTGAGAAGCTTCTTTTCTTTCCTCTCACAAAGTTTTGCAGCCTCCTCCACAGTAAATAAAGATACTTTTCACCCGGCTTTGATAGCTGAGGTAAACAGCAGTCTGTTCCTTTAATACTCAAACAGCTGCAGTTCCTCTGATGTCCAGCAGACGTCATGAAATAAATCTGTAGTAATCAAACTTAAGTCAGAAGATGAAATATCTTTGTTTATCAAAATTAGTACTTAAACTCAACCTGCGACTGAAAGTGTTAGAAACCGTCAAATATCAGACGTTTTCATTCAAGACTAACATTGAAAGTGTGCGTGTGTTCGCAGAGATCTCGTGGTCTCCAGGTTCAGGAAAAGAGCTCGGCGAGGTCAAACTGTCCATCTCCTACAAGAACGAAAAACTCTTCATCATGGTCATACACATCCGAGGACTGGTCAGTGTGTCATGTTATTATTGGATTCATTTATAGCTTTGTTATTTTTATTTGTTGATTATTTTTATTACATTTTTGTATATATTTCTTTATTATTATGATTACTGTGGTTTCTGTAGTGTATGTACTTTAAAAAAAAATATGTATTCTTGGAGGAGCAGTGGTTCTACTGTGAGCACCTCCCGGATGGCTGAACTCTCACCCTATCTCTAAGGGAGAGGCCAGCCACCCTTCGGTGGAAGCTCATTTCTGCCGCTTGTATCTGCGATCTCCTTCTTTCAGTCACTGCCCACAGCTGGTTACCATAGGTGAGGGTAGGGACGTAGATCGACCGGTAAATTGAGAGCTTCGCTTTTACACTCAGCTCTGTCTTCAGCACAACGGACCGATACAGCGTCCTCATCACTGCAGCTGCAGCACCAATGCATCTGTCGATCTTGCGCTCCCTTCTCCCGTCACTCGTGAACAAGACCCCGAGATAGTTAAACTCCTCCACTCCGGGGCAGGAACTCATCCCTGACCCGGAGTGGAGGAGTGGGCACTCCACCCTTTTCCGGCTGAGGACCATGGCCTCAGATTAGGAGGTGCTGATCTCATTCCCACCGCTTCACACTCGGCTGTGAACTGCTCCAGTGAGAGCTGGAGGCTGTTACCTGATGAAGACTCCCCATACTCCCAAAGCACCACCCACAGAGTAATCAGATGGACACGGTCAAATGCCTTCTCCAAGTCCACAAAACACATGTAGACTGGTTGGGTGACTCCCATGGCCCCTCAGACATCCAGGAGAGGCTACAGAGCTGGTTCAGTGTTTCATGACTGCCCTCAGACTGCTTTCTTTATGGAAGACATGTCAGTGTGTTAAGGAGGTCCTCAGAGTATTCCTTCCACCGCACAACAATATCCTCAGTTAAAGTCACTCCACCCACACTATACACAGTATTGGTAGAGCACCGCTTTCCTTTCCTGAGCTGCCTGATAGTTTGCCAGAATTGCTTTGAGGCAGTCTGTGTTTTTCTGTTCTTCAGACTCCTCCCACAGTTTTTGTTTCATCCACTGCCCGAGCCTCGTTCTTATTGGTCTGTCAGTACCTATCGGCTGCCTCCGAATTCCCCAGGCTAACCGAGCCTGATGGGAACCATCAGGCTGAAGGAGGAGTCCTTTCACCTCTGGTGTCCACCATCTGGTTCGGGGGTTACAACCATCAACAACACCATCCACCTTGTGGCCACAGCTCAGTGCAGCAGCCTCAGCAATGGAGGTGCTGAGCGTGGTCCATTCGGTCTCCCTCGGAATACACACTTTTTCTTTATTTATAACTGCTGTTAATATAGTTTAACAAACGTATTTATATCATCTTAAGTGTTTTTTAAATAATATTTTTATATTGATCAGTGGGTCTAAGTCCTGTCAGGGTATTTGGGTCTTCTGATTGTTTTTTTTTCTGTGGGACTGACACTGGTCTGTGTGTGTGTGTGTGCGTGTGTGTGTGTGTGTGTGTGTGTGTGTGTGTGTGTGCGTGGGTGTGTAGCAGCCTCTGCAGGATGGGACTGACCCCGACCCCTACGTGAAACTCTATCTCCTCCCCGACCCTCAGAAGATGAGCAAGAGGAAGACGAAGGCGGCGCGACGCACATGCAACCCCACCTACAACGAGATGGTACGATCCACTCACAGCATTTGAGGGAGTGCTGTGAGATACTGCTATCGATCTGCTAAGTAAAAACTGGCCCAGTTGTGCAGATAGTGATACTTTTAATAATCTAGCAGTGAGCTGCATGCTGGAAGATAGAAACACACTATCAGTCCTATCGTGTAAGTGTCGCTCTGATAGCGGTGTTGGTATCGACCTGTCCATATTTGGATTGTTCTGCTCATCTCTGGTGTAAAGAATCGCTGATGTCACTGTAGATGAACTCTCAGATGTTGATATGACTAACTTTGCTGTTTCCATAGCAACGTCACCTTTGCCTCCCTCTGTGTCCCCAGCTGGTGTACGAGCGGATCCCACGGGGGGACCTGGACCAGAGGGTGATCCACCTTCGGGTCCTGGGAGACGGCGCCTTCTGGGAGAACACGCTGCTGGGGGAGACCTTCATCCCCCTGAAGAGGCTGGTCCCGGGTCAGCACTGGGTGGGCTGGCATAAACTGGGCCCCCCTGGCTCAGACGCTGCCCACTGATGGACGGTAAACGGGAGGCAGCGGACTTAAAAGAAAGAGAAGAAGAACTGCAGGCGTTCCTCATCAGGAGGAACGACGAAACAAAAAAAGGGAGATTCTTTCAAAGTAAAAGCCTTGTGGCTGCTCTGTGGGTGTCATGCCACGCTCGTTAGTTTATAAGAGACTGAGTTTTACTTCAGTGAACGATTTGCACTAACAAACGCACTAACGAGCTCGCTCTGACCTTTGACCTGAGAGCGACTAAAGGAGCGGATTCTTTTTTTTTTAACAGACCTACAGGAGCTCAGACGTGCTCGAGCTGTTTCTTCTTCTTCTCCTCGGACCGCAGCAGGAAGTTTAACTGTGAAAAAGGAAACGACGACAGAAGCGCGGGGAAGAAGACGAAGCAGGTTGAAGAGCGCGGGCAGCACCGCTGAGAAGACTTTAGGTTATTTTTTTATAGCGGGTTTGATTTATTTTTAAAGTGCAACTGACGGCCGGCTGCTTGCATGCCTACGTTTCATTCCTGTTTTTAGCCCAATGATGGCGGGCTTTTTGTGATCAGCTGATTTGTTTTGTGTTTGCGCTGTAAATGAACGCGAGGTTTTCACAGTGACTGCTTCACACGTTTAAAGACGAGAGAAATTTGAGGAATTTCAAAATTCTGAAACACTGAAATTAAATTTTTATTGTTGGATTGTTTTTGATCATATGACTCTGTGATGTCATCACGCTGCTCATTCATTCAGCTATCACTTCTCTCCGTGAGGGCACTTTCCCCTGATTGGCCAGCATGTGGAAGCCTGCTGAGGGGCAGCCTGTGAGCTCTTAGCACCCCCTGCCTGTGGACATGTCGTTCCGCAGGCAGGGGCGCTCTCAGGGCAGATTTCGTCCTGTTTTTGATGGAAGAGCTAGAGACAACGTTTTTAGACGTTTCACGGTTTCTACTGCAGTAAAGTCGCTGAGGACGTCACAGCACCACGAGCCGCTTTACAGCACCCTCGATTTTGATTTGGGGCGTGAAGCCAGCTCCTGTTTCTGCTGGCCTTTAATCACGCAGCTAACGTGTGCTGGCGCACATACAGTACAGTACATCCTGTCCTGAACTCTAACCGACCAATCAGCACGCAGCAGTAGCGTGCTGGGTTTTCGTGGGTAAAATCAGGTCCGCATGAACAGTTCAAGTGTTTGTATTTGTTCTGCATCACGTGACTGAGGTCCTGACCAATCAGATGAGGTTCCTGTGGGTGAAGAAGCAGCGTGATGACGCACAGAGGCGGGCTTTGTTTGGATGCAGCTTCACTGATGACGACCTGTACAGACGAATGATTCTGAACCTTTTCTATTGTTTGCACTACACAATAAACTTGAACTGAAAGCAGCTGAAGGTGGTCTGTCCTCCTCTTCCTCCCTCCTCCCAGGCTTTACACCTGCCTCCTTTCCTGCGTGCCTTCTACGAGGGATGAAGGTCGGCCTGGTTTTAGAAGCTTGGCTCGGTACTTCAGATGTCTGGGGCTAAAGAGGGTGGAGTTCAGGTGAGCACAGTGTGGTCTGTAACAGCAAGCGTGCAGTGGAGGCTGAGATTTGATCTCCAGAAATTTCTTTAAAATATAGAATAGAAAACAATAGAGTCCAGGTGAACCGCTCAGGTCTGCTGATTGGCTGTCAGCTCTCGGGCAGGTACTCCTGCAGTGGCGGCACAGGACAACACCCCATGGACGTCTTTGTTACAGTTTTTAATAAAGTTTTATATTTACGTAGGGCAGATTTTTTACAAGTCCTGTGTGGATCAGATATCAATCATTTCAATCCCAATGCTGATATTGGTATCAGATCGATACTAGGGTGAAAGCTGAAAGGTGTGAGAAGGCAGGACACACTGGTCTCTCCTACATCAGCAGCCTTTAAAGGGTATCTGTCAGCAGTACTGGTCCTGTATTTACTTGATATCAAAACACTAAACTTTTTTACTGCAGGGTGGCTCGTTTTAATTCACTTTTTATCTGTTTCTGTAATTATTGTGAAATGGCAGATTTGTCAGATTCAGTCATAGTTTGGATGTTTTTAGGTTTTTGCATTAATCCTGATCTGTTTCCTGTGACGCTGACGGACAGCAGGACCTTTGACCCTCGCCGCGTCCTCACACAGAAGCAGGTGATCCTCCACAGCGTCATCCAGCACCCAGCTTACACTTTTACATAGAAATGCATATTCTACATGCGCACACACACCTGAACATATAACACACTCACATATATCTGCATACAGTATTTATGCAGTTTAGTTTACTGTCAGATTTTGATCAATGATTTCTGATCCTAGACTTGACGCCTGATCCCAGTGTCAGCCTTTTGGTATCGACCCGATATAAAGTAAATGCAGAGCCAGTACGATACCAATACTGATACTTTCAGCTTATGTGAGGGAGCTGTGTGTCTCTTTGTCCTGTCTTCGTCCCCCCCAGCCACGTATCCCTGAGCCTGGTTCTGCCAGAGGTTTTCTTCTTGGAAAAATGAAGTTTTTCCTTCCCACTGTCACCAAGTGCTTGCTCGTAGGCGTTTGTCTGATTATTGTAGGGTTTTTATCGTAAAATATTAAGTGCCTTTGGTTGACTGCTGTGATTTAACGTTATATGAATAAAACTGAATAGAATGGGGAGCAGTGTGTCCTTATTTATGCAATGAACCATCTATCGGCAAATTCTAAACTCATTTCTCAGACCATTAAATCACTTTAAGTAGTAAGTAAGCAAAATTTATTTCTTTATATAGCGCTTTTCACAGATAAAAATCACAAAGTGCTTCACAATAAAGAGAATGAAAAAGAATAGAAATACAACAAATAACAATGTAAAACAGTAAAATACAACATAAAAATAACAAATTAGTTGAAAGCTTGTCGATATAAAATGTCTTCAGCTGTTTTTTTAAAAGAATCAATGGAGTCTGTGCAGAGTAAAACCAATGGGAGAGAATTCCACAGCCTGAAAGGCCCAATCACCACGAGTTTTAAATCGAGTGTGTGGGGCCACCAGCTGACTCTGACCTGATGACCTCAGAGCTCGGGAAGATGAATGCGGTTTCAGCAGTTCAGATATATACTGGGGAGCTTGACCATGTAGGGCCCTAAAGATTAAAACCAAAATTTTAAAATGAAACCTAAAACAGGCAACCACTAAAGGGAGGCCAAAACTGGAGTGACATGAGATCTTCTGTTGGTGCCTGTTAAGAGTCGCGCTGCACAGTCTGAAGACGATTTAAAGCTAATTGGTTAAGACACGTAAAAAAGCGGGAAGAAATAAAAGCATGCATAATCATCTCCAGTTCAGTCTTTGTCACCATTAGTTGAGTTTTGAAATGTTCCTTAAATGATAACTGTGACTTTTACTTTCCACAGTAATGAGTTAACACAATAAAACACAGCTTTCAGCTTTTATTTTGGAGAGCTGAATGCAAACGTGCCTGTCTCTAATGTGGCTTTAAATAAAACAGGCACCACAGAAAGGTTCAGACATGTTTCACAGCATGTTTGACGAATATCTGTTCATTAAAACATATTTAACACTCACTGGGCTACATACTGAACTCAGGGGATAGAAACAAAGTATCGATTTGATACCAATATGGGCATCGGTTACTATGGGCTACTATCGATACTGGATTATTTCACCACCTCCAGTGTCTGAGCCGCTTCTATAAACGGACCGTGGGAGCGTCACGCTGATAAACACGTGGCACACTCGAGGTTAAGTTGCGTTTATGTAACGGAGCAGCAGGAGCGAACAGCACCTCCTCCTGCTTTCCCTGCCCGCGGCCTCCCGGAAATAGAGATTCGCGTCATAGGCGACGGTCCCCGGGCTGTCTGATGAAATCTCTCAGCGGACGGACGGACGAAGGGACGAAGGAAGCTGCTCTATATCCGGAGACCGCAGCAGTATTACCGCCGGGAGGAGTCCGGAGAGCACCGCAGAGTGATTATAATGCGGAGAAGTGCTGCTTTGGTTCGAGTATTTGAATCCGTATCCGCCTCCGGGGAACTAACCGTCAGGCTAAGTAGCTGCTAGCGCTGAGCTAACGTGCTAAGCTAACCGGAGCCCCGCCGCAGACAGAATGGCCCGTTGCTGGTCTCCACACCCGGTACTCTTCGTGTCTCAGCACTCAGGTTTCTCCCCCTCCGTCCGCACAGAGTTCTCCACAAGAAAGAAGCACCACTGTCAGCAGAGCACCGCGGCCCGCGCCGGGCTCTCGGACCTCGGATCCTCCCGCAGCTGTAGCCGGTGTGTGTGGCGGGCGGAGTAGGCGGGATGAGTTGTTGGATTAGCGGCTAACGTGCTAACAGCCTGTTCGTATTGAAGTTGTTCGCACTTTATACTGAGGACATGTTCAGAAATATGAGCGATGAAGGACGTTCAATGGGCGGGAGGAGCCCTTCCTCCTCCTCCTCCATGCCGGCGCTGGACAGCCAGGAAAGTTCGTGGATCGGTCTGCTGTCCAGGCCCGCGATTGCACTGGTGGAGAAAATCCGGAACCGAACTCTGAAAAGCAGCTTGGTTACCGAGGAGAGCGAATTTCTGAGCCCGCTGGAGGACGTGCAGTTCGGGCCTCCCCACCTGTCCTACCTGCAGTGTGAGCCCCGAGGCCCGGGGGCTCTGCCGTGGCTCTCCGCGGACTCACTGCGGGAAATCGGGCTCCAGAACGGGGCAGAGGTGGACCTGAGTCTCTGCCAGCAGACCCAATTCGGATACCTGTCCTCGTTCCGGGCTGTTCTGGGCCACATGCTACTCAGTTCTCAGGAAGTAAAACCCCCGGGGGGGCAGAGCTGGTCCAGCAGGCCACGGTGGGACAGCTTCTGGGGGGGCAAGGAGGGCTCAGAGAGGGGGCAGCTGTCCCGCGGGATGCTGGGAGAAAACACTGGAGCCAGCGACCACAAAGAGCAGCTGGTGAACAATGGAAGCCCCCCCACAGTCCAGAACGCTGTGGCAGACCGCCAGCTCAGCATCAGAGATCCACAGAACTGCTCAGGATCGGCCGCAGCCTTACCCGTGACCCCCGAGCAGGACAATGGGTACTCCAGCCTGGAGGAGGAGCACCTGTCCGGTGTGACGTCTGCCAGTGCAGAGCCTCCGCCACCACAGGAGACTGACGGGATGGAGGAGGTGGTGCTTGCCGTCCCGCAGTGCCAGAACAAAACCATCAACTTCATCATGGGTGGCCCCTGCAGTGAGGACGAGGACAGCCAATCAGAGGAGTCATCCTCTGATGATGATGATGATGATGATGATGATGATGATGGCTTTGACAGCGAGGGGTCCTCTGAGATGTCTGATAGCACTGATGATGATGATGATGATGGTGATGAGGATGATGACAGTGAGGCAGAACTGGAGGCGGAACGTTTGTGGCGCTCTCTGTGCCACAGTGAGGACCCCTACGACCCCCGAAACTTCACCGCCCGCCTGCACACGGGTGTCACTACATCTCGTGCCATCCCTGTCTCCACGTCACCATCCTCTGCTCAGTCCTCCCCCTCCTCCTCTCCTCCCTCCAGCATGGACACATGGGATGACTCGGCGTCTGCGAGCGAGGCGGACGAGGAGAGCCTCCGCCTGTGGGACTCCTTCAGCTCCTCCTCCGACCCCTTCAACCCACTCAACTTCCAGGCTCCCATCAGAACCCGTGAGTCTGCCACGGCGAGGGCCGGGAAGACCTCCGCCTACCGCCGCTTCCGCCAAGAGTCTCCACCCAAGTACAGGAAGGAGGAGGCGGAGGACCGGATGGACAGCGGCTTCTGTGACACCTCTGCCCGGAACTGCTGCTCCACGAAAAAGGTGCGTTGGGAGAGAGTGCTGCTGGGGCGGGTCAGGTGGTTAAAACACTGAGAAAGGTACAGGTGGGGCTCACCTGAGAAATGGTCAAAGGGTCTTCAGGGAGGACGACTCAGAGTTCTGTTAGTCACACACAGCAAACACCTGAACACACCTGCCCTGTGGGGTTTTAGGAACAGTCAGAGTGAAAGTAAAGCTTCAGTCTGTCGATGGTTAAGGTTAGTGCGGCTCGCTCTGCGTCAGGAGCTCATGAACAGGTGAGACAGAGAACGTTTGGAAAATAAAGTTTATTCAAAGTGAGCTGAACGTTTCCAGCAGAAGAAATAAAATCTTCACTCTACGTACTGATCTCTCGACACACCTGTAGCTTTTCCATCTTTATTGCAGCAGATGCTGTTCAACCTGCTGCCTTTCAGTCTTTATTCTCAGGTTAACACGTCACATATTTAATTATTTAATCTAAAGTATTTAATAAATCTCTTAACTGAGATTTGGATTTAAAAAAATATTTTTAAGAAGTTATTCATTGTATGGCTCTGCTGAATGTTTCTTCCTGTTAAAAGGGAGTGTTTCCTTCCCACTGTGGCTGAGTTCTTGCTCCGAGGCAGTTGTCTGATACTTGGGCTTTTTGTGTTCTTGTGGGTATTTACCTTCCAGGTAAAGCACACTGCTGTTGTGGTTTGGGGTAAACATGCTGATTTGAACATGGGAGTCTGTGGCACTGACTCGCTGCTGGAGCCTCTGCTGGCCATCAGAGGAACTACAGATGAGGAGTGTCTGACAGTAAACATGAGTCAGACAGCAGGAAGCTCCGCCTCCTGTGAGTTTGTTTGCTTCCTGGAGAGACATGACGAGAAACTGGATCTGTGAGCTGTAATTAGAACAGATGGCAGTTCTGAGCTTTACTTACTCTGTAAACACGGCCAGTTTATTAGGAACTCCCATTTCAGCCTTTACCCAGAGTTCCCAGCAGGTTGTCTGGACAGGTGTGAGGGTCAGCGAGCCCACATCTGGGCCATGAACTCAGAGACTCTCTTTGCGCCCCTGAAAGCCAAAAACACAGCGCCATGATGATTGAACGACTTATCCCGTGTCGGGTCTTAATGAAGGACGTCTAATGTCACAACGTTTCCCGTCAGATTTCAGCTTCACAGTCAGAACCTCCAAACGTCCTTCAAATGTCCAAAAGACTAATTAAAGAAATAAAAGTGAAAATGATAAAATCCTGAAACTCAGTTTGATTTGGACCTAAAGATTTGATCAAACCTGACAATTCAGCTGGATCAACTTATCCCCAATACAGATGTAGGGAGTGAGACAGTTGAGTCATCTGAAAGCTGATTTGTTCCTGGAAGTTTGATGACCTTTGACCCTTCTTTGTATTACTCAGCTGATGTCGTTTTCTCCCTCTCTTTTTCATCAGGTTCGTTTCTGTGACGATGTAGAGGAATTCTTCGCCAGCTGTGGGGAGGAGGAGGAGGACCGGCGGGGCCCATGGGAGGAGCTTGCCCGAGATCGCTGCCGCTTCCTGCGGCGCTGCCAGGAGGTGGAAGAGAGCATCGCTTACTGCCTGCAGCCGCAGCACCGCCGCCGCGTATACGAGCAGCTTGCCGCCCTGCCGCGATGAGGCGTGCTCCTCAGGATGTTTGTCTGGTGGCGGTCCCGAGGCCGAGCCCAGCTCCACTGTGAGGAAGAACAGCGCTGGGTTCTTCATTGTTTCTGAGCCTCATCATCAGCTTCCTGCTTCCTACCACAAACCCATGAACACCACAAAAGAAGAGAGGTCCAGACGCTGCATGTCTGGAAACCCGATCAGTGTTAATGTGTCCGAGCAGTGAGGATGAGGAGGATGATGAAGGCTCCCGCCTCTGATTAACCAATAAAACGTCCCCGTCTGCAGCAGCTGTGCGTCCAGCTGTTTCCAGTGTTTTCACTCTGAAACCAAAGAAGAAGAGTTTGTGTTTGCGTGTTTGTGTGTGAGAGAGTTCACCTGTCACATGGGCAAACCTCCCCCAGACTCACTGATAATCAATACTGAGTTTTCCTGATCACTGTGTATTAACCCTGCGTGTCCAGCTGGAGGCGCTCTTGGTCCCCCTTCTTGTAATTCAGACTGGACAGAAACGGCTGACACGTCAGAGGTGAGGCCCCGCCCCCTCAGAGCGTTCAGCAGTCCAAAACATTGACGCTGTGGCAGATGTTCCAGATGTTTCTGTGACTGACGATGAGGAAGAGCGCTGCCTGAACTGTTTGGCGTTATTTTAGTGAGAGAAGCGTTTTATTTTTCTAGCGGCGTGTTTGCCGAGGACTCGTGCCCATTGATCGTCTCACAGACTAAATATCAATCTAAATAAATCCCATATTTAATGATTGCACACGGCCTCCTGTCATTCTCATCACACCTACACACACCTGCTCAGCTGTCAGCTGCAGTACCACCGACGGCCTCCAGGTGGTGGTAACAACAAGCTTCCTGATTTGTTTTCAGGGTGGCTTCTGTTAGAAAATGTCACACGGTCTATGGACCAATCAGCTCCCAGGTGTCTTCCTCACACCAATCACAGGCAGTGAAAAACATTTGAATTTCAGTTTTGTGGTTGGTGGGTGTTGTGATCTGTTTGTAGGCCTGTGTGGCTGACCTTTAAATCACCCTCACGGAGAGGTCACAGGTATTTATCAGTGATACTGAGATATTGGTCTGATACCAAGTTTACACACAGCGTCAGTATTACAGACACCAGTACGGATACTGTTAGCCTGTAATGGCAGCTGATGTCAGGAGAGCAGTGTGTCCTGATTTATGGTAGGAATCATCATCAAAGTGCAAATTCTGAACACATTTCACTGATCATTAAATTACTGTGACTTTTGCTTTCCACATTGAGTTAACACAATAAAACACACCTCTCAGCTTTTATTTTGAAGAGCTTAATGTAAACTTGTGTCTCTAATGTCCTGCAGGTTGTAAATCGAACAGGCACCACAGAAAGGTTCAGACATGTTTCTCATCATGTTTGATGGATATTTGTTCATTGAAACATATTGAACACTCAGTGGGCTACATTCTGAACTCAGGGATAGAACCCTGTTGCACTGTTATCAATCCAATAATGATAACAGCGTTGTCATTGATACTGTTGACGTTTGGTTCGATCTGCCCACCTGTAGTGTCAATCACTGATTTTTAGGCCAGTCATTAAAAATAATCTGCACAAGCAGTGTCTGCAGGGTCGTAGATGGAGCGGGAAATCCCCCGCTGTGCTCCCTGAACTGCCCGATGTAATAAACACATCAGTAAAGGGTTGAATCATAGTCGGGAAATTCAAAGAGACACACACTTCACTTCTTACACACTGCATTTTTTTATTGATCCAAGTTGTGAAAGCAAAAGAGAACGTTTACAGCTTCAGGTGAGAGTTCAGCATGTACGAGCAGGTGATGCAGCCAGACACTTGGTACTTGACAGCTTTCATCATTTCTCATCTAATGTTCTAAAATCTTAATTCAGATCAAACTGAGGTTATTGTACTCGGCCCTGAAAAGCCTTCAGTTAATCCAAAATGCTGCAGCAAGAGTCCTGACAGGCAGTGGCGGTCCTAGCCTGTTTGGCGCCCTGGGCGAACACTCCCTCTGGCGCCCTATTTTTACCATTTCTTCTTGGAGCAACTGTAACCCACATAATTTCCTTAGGGATTAATAAAGTATTCTGATTCTGATTGTTTTAGGATGACCTGCCATTATCCAATCACACATCTGCTTACCTGTATCTTTTGCTCGTTTCTCCTCTTCTTTTCTCTTTTTTCTAAACTGAGCACCTGATGGCTTTGACCTTTTCTTGTCCATCTTCCATTGGTTTTAATTTTGCACTCCAGTATGAACACCCATCCCCCAACCCGAGGATCACCACAACATAACCTTACTCTTCTTATATTTATTGTTTCTTTACTTGCACTGCTGTAACTGGAGACTCGTCTCGTCTCTCCTGTATGTAGCGGAGGTGACAATAAAGTTTACTTTCACTTCAGCAGCGCGCAGGCGCACCGAGGGCTCTCGCGCTCACTTTTCGCGTATAGAATTTTGAAAAAACATCGGTGCAAATTATAAGTCTGTATCATGATGTCTGGTGTTTTCATGTTTGTTGGTTTGTTTTAATTTTGTTTTATTTTGCGAGTTGGTTATTAGATGCTGCTCCAGCCAGAGACTCCCCCGCCACCCCGCCCTTTCCTCCCTGTGCAGCAAGCAGCAGGCACACCTCGCAAACGGAGGGCGCCCTTACTCCCAGCAAATGGGCGATAGAAACCCAATCGGTGCCTACGACATTCCCGATATGCACTGGCATGATGTTGGGGCAGCATGAGTACGAGTAATTTTTTATTTTTATTTTTTGCCGATACCCGTGATGCCGCCCCCCAGCATGATGCTGCCCCGTGTCGCCCGTATCAAAAACCGCTACTGCTGACAGGGACTAGAAAGAGAGAGCAGATTTCTCCTGTTTTGGCTTCCCTTCATTGGCTTCCTGTTAAATCCAGAATTCAAAATCCTGCTCCTCACATACAAGGTCTTAAATAATCAGGCCCCATCTTATCTTAATGACCTTGTAGTACCATATCACCCTATTAGAGCACTTCGCTCTCACACTGCAGGCCTACTTGTTGTTCCTAGAGTATTTAAAAGTAGAATGGGAGGCAGAGCCTTCAGTTTTCAGGCCCCTCTTCTGTGGAACCAGCTTCCAGTTTGGATTCAGGAGACAGACACTATCTCTACTTTCAAGATTAGGCTTCAAACTTTCCTTTTTGCTAAAGCATATAGTTAGGGCTGGACCAGGTGACCCTGAATCCTCCCTTAGTTATGCTGCAATAGACGTAGGCTGCCGGGGATTCCCATGATGCATTGAGTTTTTCCTTTCCAGTCACCTTTCTCACTCACTATGTGTTAATAGACCTCTCTGCATCGAATCATATCTGTTATTAATCTCTGTCTCTCTTCCACAGCATGTCTTTATCCTGTCTTCCTTCTCTCACCCCAACCAATCGCAGCAGATTGCTCATAGGGGGTCATATGATTGTTGGATTTTTCTCTGTATGCATTATTGTTGGGTCTACCTTACAATATAAAGCACTGAGCATGCTGCTGAGCATTGAGGCAAATGTTGTTGAGATTTAGTGCTATATAAATAAAATTGAATTGAAAAATGTAATTATTATTCATTAATAATAATGAAATATTATTTAATTTATTGTGTTTTAACAAATTCTGTTTTATTCATTCTAAAGTTAGATTTTATTGTGCAAATGTATAAGTTTTAGTTTTACTTTGGTTATATGTTTGAAAATATTCTGCCAGATTGTTTCCCTACCCAACACTGGCTGATTGACTTAACTGGGTAGCCCGACAGCAGTGAGAGCCAATCTGTATCTGGAGGTTGGTTGCAAAAGGCCAGTCGGCAGCCATGATGTGGTGCACCAGGTGTGATAATTAAGGAGATTTGGAGACCTCGAGAGGAGAGAGCACTGGAGTAGACAAACTCGAGTTGGGGATGTCAGGGTACGAAGACTGTAAACAGAAGCTGAAGTTGGAGCTGCCCACCACTGCCTGCTGGACGCCAAAAAGGGGAAGAAGTCTGACACTGGTCAACATGGCTCACTGGGACGAGTGCTGGCAGAGAGGCTGGAGCCCGCCAGCCCCGTAAGTCTTCTTTTGGCGTGATGACCAGTGTTGGGCAGTGACTGTACACGGCTGTGTCCTTCAGAGTACTGCCGCCATTGTGCCATTAGAGCCACTGACCGAGCAGACCTGGAAGTGTCATCAGGAGAGACCTGCTATGATCAGGGAAGCACTGCTGCTCAGCCGAGGACTCGCTGCTAGGAACCGAGGAAAGCCGAGCTCCCAAACAGTCGCTTTATCTCAGCCTTCGATGAATCTTGGATTGAGGGTAACTAACTGCTTGCCAGCCTGCGCTGTTGCTTTTGTCCTTTTTTAAACTTTTCTCTTTGCATTTATTGTTTGGAAATTCCTCTCAGTGACACTGTTTTCGGAGTAACGTTAACTTGTTATTTTTAGATCTTATGTTTTATTATCTCTACTAGTAGAGATACCTTTAGTACCTTTACTCTGTTTTATGGGCTTTTATTGAGGGGGCATTAAAACTGTTTTTAAGTAATTATCTGTTACGTCCTGTCCCCGGCTGTCACACTGCTCTCCCCTATGTAACCTAAATTATTCAAATAAAATCAGTTCCTATGGTTCATTTAAACCTAGGTGGCATTGTCAGAGTTAACCAGTAATCAGTCATTACCATGTTTTGACACATTCATGTCAGACTTTCTTTATTCACAATATGAGAAACTGGGACAGGCAGGCCACATCGCCCTGAACCGGTTCAGAGGAAGAAGGATGAATGATAAACAGTTCAGATGATGGTGTTTTAAATGCCACAGATTCTTCCTTTAACCACAGTAGCCCACACATTTGTCACTACAGAGAAGAAGAAATGCTATGATTCGTGTTCTCAACTAAACTAAAGTGGAAAAAGTACAGGCTCTGAAAACAATCGTCTTACGCAAGAGTACAAAGTTTATTTCAGCTCTAATTCTAATGAGGCTCAGCTTGAACCTTCATTATGTGGAAAACAAACAGAGAAGAAGAAAGACTTTAAAACTCAGTCTGTTTGTGTTTCCCTGCCGCCACAGCTGAACACGGGTACGAGTACAGTCAAGGGTTCAACTGGGATTCATCAGGTGGGGAAGCTCAGGTGTAGCGGCTCAGCGTGGGAAAAAAGGGACCAGGATTTCTGTTCAGGCTGTGATCAGCTGACCTGCTGCTGCTGCTCTTTATGGACTTGCTGGACTTTTCTTCCTGTTCAAAGGGACGTTTTCCCTTCCCACTTTTGCCAAGTGCTTGCTCATAGGTGGTCATCTGATTGTTGGGCTTTCTCTGTATTAGGGTCTTTACGTTGCGATATAAAGGAGCTTGTGGAGACCGCTGTTGTGATTTACACAACTCGGGTCAACAACATGTGTGCTGATGAGCCGTCACAGCTGACTCCAACCCTACACACGTGCACTTCAGCTAGTGACTCTAGTCAGTATCTGCTGCCCTCGATGTCACCTCACACCCCAGCACAGTGACGTTTTGCTGATGTATATCTGTTGTGACGGCAGACACAAGTGTTACACACTATGATTATGTAGCTTGTATTTGATTACTGGGAAGAGGTTATTTTTATGTTGCTTAGAGCTGCTTTGCCTACACCTCTCTCTAGATAGCACACACAGAGGGAACCAGTAGCGTTAATGGAGCTCCCATCGACAAAATGTTGGTGTGACGTTGATTATCACCGCTTCATTGGAGGTTTCCTCATTAGGTAGCAGGAGTATAGTTTTCCTATTGAAATGTCTTGACTGAAGCTTAACAATAGCCTCAGGCAGACCTTGTTAATCAAGGCAACGTCTAAGCCAGTCTGCAGTTGTTTCTCGCTTATATTGCAAGAAACAACTCCCAAGCCGGTATTTGGAATTTATCAGGTTTGAATCCTAACCAGGTCATGTATATTTTAAGGTATGCTTGGGTGCCTACCTGGAACCTCCCCCATCCTAACCAATCCTATCTCGGATTGTGCATGCCCTGAGTCCATCTTAAACCCGGAGGTATAAAAAAAAAACGGAAGAATTGCCTATCGCTATCCAGCTACACTACTCGTGCACCTCAAATGATCTCCAAGCTACTCAGAGCCTCCCGTCTGCGTCACACAGAGCGAGAAAAAGCGTTGCAGAAGCAGAGGTAAACGACATCGCCCCAATCTCTTGCCAAGAAGCATGCTACATCAGCACTACCAAATCCCTCTCTGTGTGGGTCGTGCAGAGAGCAGTAGAACGTAGGCAAAACATACCTGAGCGATGTAGAAATGACCTCTTCATAACAAGTAAACATATGCCTCTGCTATGTAGGAGCTACCACCACTGATACAGTGCATAGAGGCTAAGTCGGCAATACCTCACTACGCTGTGTTGGATGGGGTGGAGTCGGAGGGTGCTATCTGGGACTGACCATGAACCTCACAGCTGCTCTGCACCCATCCATCAGTCCTTACCTCTATCTAACCCAGGGCTGGGGAACCTGCAGGTTTTAAATCTCACTCTGGGTCAACACACCTGAATCTAATGATTAGTTCATTACCAGGCCTCTGGAGAACTTCAAGACCTGTTGAGGAGGTCATTTAGCCATTTAAATCAGCTGTGATGGATCACAGACACATCTAAAAGCTGCAGGACACCGGCCCTCGAGGCCTGGAGTTCCCCACCCCTGATCTAACCTCTCTTCTTCTTCATTCCTCTTTCTTACATTTTTCTTCATTTCTGAGTGAACTTCTCTCTTGTGATGGGAAATACAGCATCTGGACCTTTAGCTAGCAGACTCGCTGTGTTACAAGCTGCACACAAAGCGTTTGTGTGTTTGCTGAATTGTTAGAAATGATGCATTTGAAATTACCGGACACTTTACAACATTACTACCTTTATGCTCGCTGCTCTTCTGTAGTAGTTGAAGTCTGCACCATAAACACTCTTCTGGATCATTCTGGCCCACTTTAACTCCTGAGTGTAGCGATATAAGTGATGCATATATGATACACCAATAGGATTGTCTTAAAGCGCTATTGTTTCGCCATTTATATTTAAGTCAGTGTGATGTTTGAAGGCTCGCAGTGACAGGAAGTATAAACTTCGTCCAGATGTTTTTAACTGAACGTAACAAGCCTGTTTGACAGTTTAAGAAAATAAAAAGTTCAGATATTTCTGCTAAAATGTGGGGAGTAAAAGTAAAAAGTTGTCAGAAAAATAAATATTCAAAGTAGAGGTACCTGAAAATTGTATTCCTGCTGCACCTTCAAATACTGTAACACAGTTCTTATACTTTGTTACCATGTTCCTCCATCTCAGAAAAATGAAGTTGTTTTAAACTCTGATCAAACAGTGCGTGATGTTTCCGAGGTCATCTGCATCCACACCTCCATTACCATAAAGTTCTCACCCATCCACAATACAGTGAAATGAAGCCGGCTCAAGTCCTTTCCCTCCATGCTCAAACTGGGACCCATGTGACCCTTAACAAGTCACGTGATGATGGGGCGGGTCAACAACGCTCATGACCATAAGGAGATCAGTGGATGAACATCTTCATAAAGCAGAAAGACTTCCAGCTGCCTTTGTTTAGGACTCGGATGGATGCCAGACTCAGTTTTGGTAACGATGTGGATAACATGTGCGGGATACTCAAGGGAGAAACAAATCGTGCTCCTCGTGTTCTGGTGGTGACCACGTTCTTGCTGCTGCTGCACCTTCAAACAAACGGGTTGTTGATAAACTCGAGCTCTGATGCCAGGTTCAGACTGCACGGCATCCACCCGACTGATGGAGGCCTCTGTAACATTGTGTGACTCCCACTCTCCTCCTGGCTCCTCCTTCTTGATGCCATCACACAGGTAAAGAACAGCGGCATGTAATCTGTCTCTGCAATCAGCTGATGTGAGAAGTGTCCTGCAGTCTGAACCCGGCAGTGGAAAGAGTACTTCAGTGTGACCTTATGGTGGTTGTTTAGCAGGTGAAAGTCTCCGCCTCAGCGCTGCAGTCTAGGCCCGGAGACGAGGTGCTGGGCGACACCCCTCCACTGTGCCTGGTGTCCTCCAGCTCCACTAGGCCCTGCAGATATTTGATGTACCTGATGGCGGCCCGCAGCGTCTCCACCTTGCTTAGGCGCTTGTCGGCACTCTGACCTGGCAGGTGGTCTCTAAGCTTGGCGTAACCCTGGTTGACACACTTTACCCTCTGACGCTCCCGCTCGTTTCGTTTCTGGATGAATGCTGGTTCAAATGGACACTCGTAGACGCTGAAGTGTCCATGGTGGTGAAAGGGGGTCAGATAGGGCAGGATCCCAGGGCCAGGGCCCCTCAGAGGACCTCTGTAGAGGCCAAGGCCAGTGGGGTCCATGCCGGACGGGTAGAGGAGGAAGGGGACAGAGTTGGAGAGAGAGTCTGAGTGCTGCGAGATGCTGTGATCCTCAGAGAGTCCAGCAGGCGGAGACACGCCAAAGCTCAGGTTCGAAGATCGTTGTTCGATGAACGAAGGAGAGAAGGCAGAGCTCATCGTGTAACCTGGCTGAGCAGTACCTGATCCGAACTCCCAGCTGGATCAACAACAGTCTTCAAAGACCACCTCAAAGACGGTCGATCACCAGCACGCAGAGATCTGAGGAGACACAAAAAGACAAATTCAGCTTTAATCCTGAATCTTCCAACCTGAAAAGCCACACAGGTGAGTTATCCTCCTGCTGACTGAAACTGCAGTTCCTCTACCATCCAGCAGAGGGTCCAGCAGTGAGTCAGTCCCCATAGACTTCAATTTTAAAATGTCCAACGTTATAGCAGAAACAAACATGTTTGCAGCCTGAAACAAAAACTGTTTTGGTCTTGATGGATAATTTTATGCGGTATTAAACGTTTGTTACACAATAAAAATAAGAGGAAGAGTTCACTATATGCTAATGACACCGTTTTATATTCTGGAGACGACTTTAACAATTCATCTAAATCTGTGTGCTGCTCTGTGGGAAAGAACATCTAAATCTAAAAACAAATCTGTTGTGTGTTGACCCCGTTTTGCGATGGACTTCATGGTCACGTTGAACTTGAGCTGATGATCAAAGCCTGAGCTGAGATATTTGTAAGACTGCACATCTGGAGTAACAGCAGCTTTGTTCTTTGTTACTGGGTGTGTAATTTTTGTCCAGAAATGATGGATCAGAATCATTGATTTGAAATCGGGATGAACTTCAGGTAAACTGAGTGAACTCAGGAAGGTTTTTCAGTCTTAAAAAAAATAATTTCTTCTTGCTTTTGACTTGGGTTGGTGTTTTCAAAGCCTGCTTTGGATCTAAAATAAAGTCTGGAGACCACGCCCGATGGAGCCGGTCTAATCCAGAGCTGAACTCCAGCGCGGGGGGACAGGTACTTTTTATGTTTAAATTAGTTTCCAGAGCAAGTTTACCTGTTTAAGATTTTCTTTGTAGTTTGAATTAATGTCACCGTTAAACTGGGCGTCTTTAAAAGTTCAGAGCAGGTTTAAACTCTGCATTCGGGGGAACAAAAGCACCAAAACCTTGAAGAGTCTGCGTACGTGAACAAAGCGATGAAAAACAGGTTTTCTCTGTATTTTACAGATTTTTAATACATAATACATACATAAATTAGTTTTTTTTAAGTCTACATGTGGTATAAAAGATTTTTACACTCATCTTTACTTTTAGTTTTTATTCTGACAGCAACACGAAGCACCGCTGTGCCCGCGTTTAATCCCAGTCAGTGAATGCAGCACCAGATCAGCTCACACACACACTGGTTTCCAGTAACACTCTTTCACCCTTTCTGGGAGGAAATGTGAAAACTTTCCTCTTAAAACTGAGATTTTTTCCAAAAAATTAAAAGTGAAAGAAAACAAAAAACAAAACAGTGGAAACTACAGCTGCACACATTACAAGCACCATCATTTAAACTGCACTGTGTGTGTGTGTGTGTGTGTGTGTGTGTGTGTGTGTGTGAATGCATGATGTGATTAGTTGTGTGTCTTCATCTCACCTTCAGGTGCAGCTGCGCTCCTTCTTCCTCGAGCTTCACAGGAACACTGAGTGCACGATGAAAAGCTGATGCTTTACCTGCTTCTGCCTACTGAAGCCCCGCCCCCTACAGGTGTGTACAGGGTCATCAGGTATGAGAAACTGTAGAGAAACCAGCGTGCTGCATCTAGCTTCACCTTGAGACTATTAACTCGCAGCTCTGAGGTCAGATTAAGGTGAAAAGCGAACATCACACCCTTCCTGTGTGGAAAATGTTGAATTCATCATCTTTCTTTTTTGGGGGGGGGGTTCACTCAGGTGACGCAGGTTAAATCTGCTCTCCGCCGGCTCTTTTTTCTCTCTGGCTGAGAAACATCAAAGACAGAAATGAGTGTTTGCAGTTTCCTCTTCCTAAATCCTGCACTTCCAGATGAAAGGCGTCAGCGACACACGCCCTTCCTGTCATCACACATCTCATCACACAGCACACGCTGATGACTGTTTACACGCACACACACACACACCTGTAACCTGAGCTGCTGTCTGAGAGTTTCCTGAGCCTGTGTTCACCTTCACATGAACGTCTCTGATTGTTCATCACACAGAGACCTGTTACCTGTGAGCCACAGACAGCCGTCACACTCACCTGAGATGTCTGTTTTTGTCCGAGTTTGGCCACGACTGGAGAGCAGAAGTTTCTGACTCGATGATCTGATGGTTCCAGGTCTGAAGGATCTGCAAGCACAATCAGCTCGATAAGTTCTCTGGTGAAAAAAGCAGCTTCAGTGCTTCCTTTGTTACCTCCTTTAGCTGAGGAGACTCTGAGCCTCCTTTATGAAAGCAGAGAAGACAACAGTGTCCCACGAATGAAGAAGCAATGAACATGACCGACAGGTCTGAACGTTGAACTACAGCTGAGGCAAAAATCTCTCTGAATAAAGATCATGAGCTTTACTAAAAATTACTAAATACTAAAAACAAAAAGACTGACTGGGAAAGTCTATGCCAGGGTGCTGGAAAGACGAGTCCATCTGTTAGTCAAACCTCGGATACAGGAGGAACAATGCGATTTTAGTCGCGGTCATTGAACACTGAACCAGCTCTTTAACGTCTCGAGGAGGGTGCCTGGGTGTTTGCCCAACCAGTCTACATGTGTTCTGTGTTCTTGGAGAAGGTATTTGACCGCGTCCCTCAGTGTCCTGTGGGAGGTGCTTTGGCAGTATGGGGTGTCTGGCCCATTGCTACGGGCCATTTGATCCTTATACAACTGTTGCAAGAGCTTGGTCTGCAGAGCCGGCAATTCAATTCAATTCAATTCAATTCTATTCTATTCTGAGACCACGCAGGCTATGCCAGGTGAGACCACCTGGCATAGCCACCACCAGGGTGGTCTCAGAATCTCATCTCTGCTTTTCACGGATGATGCGGTTCTGTTGGCTTTATGAGGTCATGGCCTCCACTGGAGCAGTTCACAACCGAGTCTGAAGCGGTGGGAATGAGATCAGCACCTCCAAATCTGAGGCCATGGTTCTCAGCTGGAAAAGGGTGGAGTGCCCACTCCGGGTCAGGAACGAGTTCCTGCTCCAAGTGGAGGAGTTTAAGTATCTCAGGGTCTTGTTCACGAGTTTTATTATTACAAGTTATTACGAGTTATTGTGCTATCTACTGTACAATATAAAGCGCCTTGAGGCGACTTTTGTTGTGATTTGGCGCTATATAAATAAAATTGAATTGAATTGAATTGAGTGACGGGAGAAGGGAGCGGGAGATCAACGGACGGATTGGTGCTGTGGCTGCAGTGATGAGGACGCTGTACCAGTCCGTTGTGGTGAAGAGAGAGCTGCATAAAAGCGAAGCTCTCAATGTACCGGTCGATCCACTCTCACCGATGGTCACCAGCTGTGGGTAGTGACCGAAAGAACAAGATCGCAGATCCAAGCGGCAGAAATGAGCTTCCTCCAAAGGGTGGCTGGCCTCTCCCTTAGAGATAGGGTGAGAAGTTCAGCCATACGGGAGGGGCTCAGAGTAGAGCCGCTGCTCCTCCATGTTGAAAGGAGCCAGTTGAGGTGGTTTAGGCATCTGACAAGGATGCTTCCTGGGTGAGGTGCTCCAGGCACATCCCAACGCCCTAGGGCCTCCTCCCTCTGCTTAGGCTGCTGCCCCCGCGACCCGCCCTGGAGAAGCAGAAGAAAAAAGGAATGGTTGGATGGAAACACAACAGCAGTTGCCTCTGTGAGTTTTAAATTGAAAAGTAAAGACTCTACAATAATACAGAGAAACCCCAACAATCAGATGTCGTCCTATGAGCAAGCAGTTGGTGACAGTGGGAAGGAAAAACTCCCTTTTATGATCAGTTTAAGTCTGCATTTGTTCTGTCTGTCATGGTGCTGCAGTTTTTAAGATGATCCTGAGTTAATCTGAGTTCAGCCAAAGAAAGCCCGAAGAAAGGCAGGAATGGTATAAATGTTTGGGAAAGTCATTCCAGATGTTATCCTGCTTCATCCGTTCCAGAAACAGTTTTTTTTCAAGATATATTTATTGAGCAGTTCAGATGTTTGTATGACAATGGAATTTACAGTATCAGATAGTTGCTCTGTTTTTGTACATTAACATCACATCACATAACAAAATATAACAAAACATACCATAATATGGTACAATACCCTGCCACACACCCACAGTCCCAGCTGTCCAGCTCGTTTGTCATAATGAGAAGCCAAAAAAGTATAACTGCTAGTTATAGCTGCAGATGTGTAGGGACAGTCTGTCACAAAGAGTATATCATATTCGCTCCAGATATAGTGTATTTGCCAGCTCATTAAGCCAGAGCTATAAGGGGGTGCATCTCTCTTCTTCCAGTGAGTGAGAATAAGTTTCTTTGCAATAATAATAATACAATAAGATATAAAACATCGCTTTGTACTGTCTATTCCCACTGTATCAAAGATGCCCAGAATAATTGTTAGTGGATCAGGATTCAACTGCACATGAAGAATTGAAGACGCTGAATCAAGATGTCGGCCCAGCATTTTTTAACCTTGGGACAAAAAACAAAACTGTGGCTTAATGTATCCTCAGCTAGGGAGCATTTCTCACAGACAGGAGAGCCCTCAAGGTCTATTCTATTTAACCTTTCTCTTGAAAAGTGTAGACGATGTAATGCTTTAAACTGAATCAAGCAGTGTCTTGCATTATGGATATTCTGCAAACCTTCTTCCCTTTGAACGTCTGTGATTGTGATACCTAATTCTTCTTCTGATCTGGGTGTACTAACTGTTTTAAAAAGGGGCTTAATCTATTGGCAAATATTTTAGAGAATAGTTTCCCATCCAGATTCAGCAAGGAGATGGGACTATAAGAACCAGCATCCTCAGCATTCCTACCTTTTTTATAAATAACAGTTATACGGCCTCTCGGCAGCTGAGAGGAAGAGGTTGGATAAACTCATCAGGAAGGCCAGCTCTGTTCTGGGATGCACCCTGGACCCAGTGCAGGGGGTGGGAGACAGAAGGACTCTGGCCAAAATAACATCTCTGATGGCCAGAGTCTCCCACCCCATGCATGGAAATGCTGCTGAACTGCAGAGCTCCTTCAGTGACAGACTGCTGCATCCTCGATGCATGAAGGAGCGTTTCCGCAGGTCCCTCCTCCCTGCAGCTGTCAGACTGTACAATCAGAACTGCTCCCAACAATCACAGATGTTTACATCTGCGCTGTAACTGCAATAAGTTAATCAACCGATTCGCACTACAACCTGGTTTGCCTCTTATCTGTAGATATTTTTATTTAATTTAATAACTGTACAGTACTCTGTATATAGTAACCATTGTTCTTAATGTAAATATTTAAAAAATTGTGTATGTTTCTGTTCTGTGTCCTGTGTACTGTTTGTTTGTATATGTGTCTTTCTGGCTGCTGTTACAACCAAATTTCCCCTTGTGGGACAATTAAAGGATTATTCTACTCTATTCTATTCTATTCTATAATTGCCTCTGTAAGGGTGGGAGGGAGGACTTTATCTACTAGAGCTTGAGTAAATGTTTTATGCACGTATGGGCAAAAAATCTCACTCATTTTCTTATAAAATTCACTGGGGATGCCATCTGGTCCAGGAGCCTTATTGTTTTTACTTTGGCAATTGCCCTCTTGATTTCTTCTATTGTTATTTCTGAGTTTGTGCGAGTTCATCCTCCCCTAGGTTTGGAAAAGTGCAGCTATCCAAGAACTTTTTCATAGAGCCACAATCTATATTTTGTGTAGCATATAAACTTTGATAGAATTGGAAAAATTGATTGTTAATGTCTCTGGGGGCTGTTAAAGCCTCACCTGCATTGTTTTTAATTTTATGAATTGTACAGTCTTGTTCTTGTTTCCTAAGTTTAAAAGTAGAATGGGAGGCAGAGCCTTCAGTTTTCTGGCCCCTCTTCTGAGGAACCAGCTTCCAGTTTGGATTCAGGAGACAGACACTATCTCTACTTTCAAGATTAGGCTTCAAACTTTCCTTTTTGCTAAAGCATATAGTTAGGGCTGGACCAGGTGACCCTGAATCCTCCCTTAGTTATGCTGCAATAGACGTAGGCTGCCGGGGATTCCCATGATGCATTGAGTTTTTCCTTTCCAGTCACCTTTCTCACTCACTATGTGTTAATAGACCTCTCTGCATCGAATCATATCTGTTATTAATCTCTGTCTCTCTTCCACAGCATGTCTTTATCCTGTCTTCCTTCTCTCACCCCAACCAATCGCAGCAGATGGCCCCGCCCTCCCTGAGCCTGGTTCTGCCGGAGGTTTCTTCCTGTTAAAGGGAGTTTTCCTTCCCACTGTCGCCAAAGTGCTTGCTCATAGGGGCCATATGATTGTTGGGTTTTCTCTGTATTTATTATTGTGCGATCTACTGTACAATATAAAGCGCCTTGAGGCGACTTTTGTTGTGATTTGGCGCTATATAAATAAAATTGAATTGAATTGAATTGAATTAAGTTGTCTTGCTAATATTTTATATGGTTTGTCGCCAAGCTCAAACTATTTCTGCTTGGTGTAAAAACGGCTTCACTGATTTTTGCTGAGAGTAGATTATTATATTCATATTTTAAAGACATACTGTCTTTAAAATATGTTGCATAGTGGATGGTGTTTGGCCATTCTCTTTATCCAAATCTTTAATTTGTTTTTCCAAGTCAAGGAGCTTAGCCCGGTTTCTCTTCTTTCTGGCTGATTCAAAAGAGATAATAGCATCGCTTACATAGTGTAGCCTCCCAAAGTGTAGCAGGCTTAGTTTCTGAGTTGTCATTTACATCAAAATACAGAGAGATCTGCGTTTCCAAATTTCATGAAAATCGTTCTCGCCTAACAATAGAGGGTTAAGCCTCCGTATTTGCTGCAGTCTAGTTGCATTTTGGATGTTTAAGGTTAATGTGACAGGGGAGTGATCAGAGATGACAATATTGTGATAATTTGTGTCAATGATATATGGCGTTAATTTGGCATCCAAAAGAAAGTAGTCAATTCTACTATAAGAATTATGCCTAGTTAAAAAGAAAGAGTAATCCCTACCAGAGGGGTTTGCAATTCTCCAAACATCAGACACATTTGAATTATCAATAAAGGTGTTAAGAAATGCACTGGAGTTGTTCCTGACTTGTGCGCATGCGCCAACCAGCGTGCAGCCTGTTACTGTCGCTCATGCTTTTTCTCTTAGTTTAGCTCTGTTTTCTTATGTATTCTTTTTTTTCTGACTTGTATTTTCATCCGTTTATTATCTTTCACTCAATCATGTGGATTGAGAGAGTTTTTGTTCTTCTGGGGGCCGTGGAACTATTACTTTTATCAAGGAACGGGACCGTGGCACATCTCCTACACGCACGGACTGTTTACTCCAGAGATCAGCTGATCACCCTGATGCCGGCCGACTCGCTGGCCAGACCCGCAGAAGTACCAGCTGAAATTTGGAGAAAAACACATCGGGGATGCAGAGGTCAAGGACAGAAGAGAAGAAAGAAGGAGACGGTGAGACAGCGGAGGCTCGAAGCGAGGAGGAGGTATAAACCGTGTCTGCCGTCTATCGTAATGGGAAATGTGCGATCCTTATCGACGAGCTCTCAGCACTGGTACGGAGTCAGAGGGAATACCAAGAGTGTAGCCTGATGTGTTTCACTGAATCATGGATGCACCAGGACATTCCCAGCGAGAATGCTTCCGTGGAAGGCTTCCACACTGTTCGGGCGGACAGGGACAGCATTGCTAGCGGTAGGCGGAAAGGAGGTGGGCTTGCTGTTTTACTTAACAACCGGTGGTGTAACCCTGCCTACATAACAATCAAAGAAAGGATTTGTTGCCCGGACATTGAACTGTGTACCGTATTATTTACCCAGGGAATTCTCTCATGTCATCTTGGTGGCTGTTTATGTTCCTCCCTCTGCTAACCCCACAGCTGCATGTGACACTATTCACTCTGCCATAGCCCGGTTACAGACTCAGCACCCGAGTGCCTTTATTGTGATCTCGGGTGACTTCAACCATGTATCACTGGACAATACACTACCAACATCAGACAATATGTGGCCTGTCCCACCAGGGGAGAGAAGATTTTAGACCTTCTGTATGTTAATGTCAAGGATGCATACAGCTCCTCCTCCCTCCCCCCACTTGGTAGGTCAGATCATAACCTGAGTCACCTCACCCCACGCTATGTGCCAATTGTGAGGAGGGAACCTGTGACCACGAGGAGCATTAGGAGGTGGTCAGAGGAGGCCTTAGTGGAACTACAGGGCTGTTTCGAGGTGACCGACTGGGAAACACTCTGTGAGCCTCACGCCGAGCACATCAACGGGCTTACTGAGTGTATCACAGACTACATGACTTTCTGCACCGACTCCATTGTTCCAGCTCAGACTGTTCATTGTTACCTAAATAACAAGCCGTGGGTGACTAAGGACATCAAAGCCCTCCTCAACGACAAGAAGAGGGCTTTCAGAGGGGGCGATAAAGAGGAGGTGAGGAAGGTCCAGGTGTTACTAAAGGACAAGATCAGAGAGGCTAAAGACAATTACAGGAGGAAGCTGGAGTGGAAACTCCAGCAGAACAGCATGAGAGCGGAGTGGAGGGGCATGAACACCATCACTGGATTCAGGCCAACCAACAGCAGGGGAGCTGAGGGAGGTGAGAATAGAGCTAGCGAGTTGAATCTGTTTTTCAATAGATTCGACACAACAGTGTCTGCTCACACCCCCACAACCTCACCTGTAGTCAGCCTGGAGTCCAGAGCCACACCCCTGTGCCAGCCTCTCTCTTCACATGGCGCTGTTGCCTCCTGTAAGATTCCTGACACCCCTCCCCCACCCATCACTTTCACTGCAGACCAGGTTCAGATCCAAATGAGGAGACTTCACTCAGGCAAGTCTGCTCAGCCAGATGGAGTGAGTCCCCGCGTCCTCAAGGCCTGTGCCCCCCAGCTGTGTGGAGTCTTTCATCAACTGTTTATGCTCAGTCTGCAGAGGGCCCCAGTGATGTGGAAGACATCATGCCTCGTCCCTATTCCAAAGACGCCACGTCCCAGTGGCCCCAGGATTACAGGCCCGTGGCACTGACCTCCCCCATCATGAAGACCCTGGAAAGGCTCATCCTGGACCAGCTGCGACCCACCATCAGACCACATCTGGATCCCCTTCAATTTGCTTATCAGCCTCGTCTCGGAACAGAGGACGCCATCATCTACCTGCTAAATCGTGTCTACACCCATCTGGACCAGCTGGCGAGCACTGTGAGGATCATGTTTTTTGACTTTTCCAGTGCTTTCAACACCATCAGGCCGACCCTCCTGGGTGATAAGCTAACAGCGATGCAGGTGGATGCTTCTCTGGTGTCCTGGATTGTTGATTACCTGACAGGAAGACCACAATATGTACGTCTCCCACAGTGTGTGTCTGACAAGGTAATCAGCAACATAGGGGCACCACAGGGGACTGTCCTCTCCCGCTTCCTCTTCACCCTATATACCACAGAGTCAAAGGAGTTTGCAAAGAAAAGCGTCTGGACTTCTTTAAGTTGCTTGAAGACGTTTCACCTCTCATCCGAGAAGCTTCTTCAGTTCTAAGGTCAAATGGCCGAGAGTCCCAGATTTAAACCCAGTGGGAGTATCCCCAAAGAGGGACAAAGGACCCCTGGTGATCCTCTAATCACATGCGCCAAGGTGTGAAAGCGGGTGTGGGACCTAATCAGCCAGGGTTTCGGGTGAGCTCATTGTGAAACCTGGCCCCACCCTATCATGTGATTTCCTGAGGTCAGATGGCCCAGGATGTGAGTGGGCGTTAAGTCGTCTGGGGAGGGAACTCAAAACTGGATTATAGATGGCAGACAGTTGGTGTCGTAAACCACCGCCTCTGTTCAAAGATGGTCGCTCACAGTGGACATAGATGGCCTCTTTCACTCCTCTTTCAAACCATCTGTCCTCTCTGTCCAATATGTGAACATTGGCATCCTCGAAAGAGTGACCTTTATCCTTAAGATGCAGATGGACTGCTGAGTCTTGTCCTGTGGAGGTTGCTCTTCTATGTTGTGCCATGCGCTTGTGAAGTGGCTGTTTGGTCTCTCCGATGTAGAGGTCTGGGCATTCCTCGCTGCACTGTACAGCATACACCACATTGTTCAGTTTGTGTTTTGGAGTTTTGTCTTTCGGGTGAACCAGTTTGTGTCTGAGTGTGTTGCTGGGTCTGAAGTACACTGGGATGTCGTGCTTGGAGAAAACTCTCCTGAGTTTCTATGATACACCGGCTACATAGGGGATGACAACGTTGTTGCGTCTGTCTTTCTTATCCTCCCTCGCTGGTGTCTGATCTTCTTTTCTGTGCCTCTTTGCTGACTTTATGAACGCCCAGTTAGGATAACCACATGTTTTCAGTGCTTCCTTTACGTGTGTGTGTTCCTTCTTTATCCCTTCAGGCTTAGAGGGAACATGTTCTGCCCGGTGGTGTAGGGTCCTAATTACTCCAAGTTTGTGTTCCAGAGGGTGATGGGAGTCAAAGAGGAGGTACTGGTCCGTGTGTGTGGGCTTCCGGTAAACTTCAATGTTGAGGTTGCCATTCTCTTCAATGTGCACAGCGCAGTCCAGGAAAGGCAAACAGTTATCCTTTGTGTCTTCCCTGGTGAACTTGATGTTTTTATCCACGGCGTTAATGTGCGCAGTGAAGGATTCCACTTCTTGTGTCTTGATTTTGACCCAGGTGTCATCTACATATCTGTACCAGTGGCTGGGTACTCTCCCTTTAAAAGAGCCAAGAGCCTTTCTTTCCACTTCCTCCATGTAAAGGTTGGCTACAATAGGTGACACAGGGGAGCCCATGGCACAGCCATGTTTTTGTCTGGCTTCTACAGGCTTCTACAGACAAAAACATGGCTGTTTCCTGTCTTCAGGAAGACCAGGAAACACTTGACCCCTGTTTCAATCCAGGGGGTCAGTGTTGACATTGTGGAGGGAGGTAAGTGACGGAAGTGACGGACAAGGTAAGCGACTCATGTTGTAACTGACGTCAGACGCCGGAGATTTTGGCGGAAAATTAAAGCGAATGGTAGTTTAGAATTGAACAAATTCCTTTAAGCTTCAGTATTACCAAATACACTTATCAATTGTCTTATAACTAACAACATTTGTCTAAATCATCTCCAACACCCTGGAGAACAACGGGGAGAGTTTAGAGGCTCTCCAAGATTACATCGATCAGTGCTTCCAGGATCTCGTGATGAAGAAGGCCCAGTGTGCAGCTTCCCCGGCCAAACCTGAGACGCCGTCGTCGAAAAGACTTCGCCCGGCAGATTCCCCCGGGCACAACATCGCCAGCCGGCAAAGATATTGCCGACATACTGGAGTCAATCGACCAACGATTGTCCAGTTTCGACGCAAGGCTGTCCTTGGTGGAGATTCTTCACCGGCAATTTAAATCCTTGCGAGAATCCCTGGAGTTCAGCCAGCAGCAGGTGGAAACGCTCGCTGCTGAAAATGCCACGCTAAGGGAGTCGGTGAAATGTCTCACAGACAATGTTACTCAGCTAAATAGAGAAAATAAAAAAATAAAAGAAACAGTTATCGATCTACAAGCCCGTAGCATGCGAGATAATCTGGTATTTTCTGGTATTCCAGAAGCCGCTGGAGAGGACGTGGAGACCACGGTAAAAAGCTTCATCAAAACCCACCTGAAGCTGCCGGAGGACACGGTGAAGAACATCGGCTTCGATAGGGTGCATCGCATCGGCCCCATGCGGGCTGCGGCCGGGAGACCACGTCCTATTGTGGCCAAATTCGGCCACTTCAAACAAAAGGAACATGTGAAAAGCCGCGGCAGGGAATTAAAAGGAACGGACTTCAGCGTGAACGACCAGTTCCCAAAGAGATCCTGGAACGACGCAGGGCCCTCTTCCCAATCCGGCGGCTTCATCCAGAAGGGCTCCAGCGCTGTCATCGCTGTGGACCGGCTGTGCGTGGGACGGACAGCTCCACCGCGACCCGACACCACTCCGTGGCTGTATTAACTTCACACCAGATAAGAATCCGCTACACCCTTTCCCCATCCACTCACACTAACTTGCATTAACATCTGTTTAACTTACCAGTATCAAATCACATCTTAAGTGTGACATCATAGCAGAATTAACACCATCACTCTCCGTCAATGGTTTAATTGGAATGTTTCCAGTTTTGTTTTCTTCTCATTTTTTCTTCCTCTTTTTCCCCCTCTTGTTTTTATGCTGCTCACACTTGTCCTTGGTTTCTTTCTTTCTTTTTTCTTTCTTTCACTGCTTCGATCACCTGCTTCCAGACTCATCCACAAACAACATCCTTTATTTTGACACATACGCACAGCACGTTCACGCACAGTCATGCGCTCAACGGCAGCACATTTACATCAGTCAGACAGCGCACACAGACCTACAGGATACGCACACTTAAGCCAAGCGTACTCATATTAGTAAATATGCAAACACATAGTCAGACTCAAGGAGCATCTCGCCACACATTCTTTCTCTCTCTCCCTCTCTTTATTTATGAACAAGTGATGTACTCTCTCCACCTGTCTAAGCGACACACACAGCATACACCCCTAGTTATACACAGACATCTATGGGCGCACTAAGGCTTGTTACATGGAATGTAAATGGAGCTGGCTCCAGAGAAAAGAGGTTAAAAATATTTAACCAACTCAAAAAACTACAGGCAGATGTTGTCCTTTTACAAGAGACCCACAGACCTCTTAGAGGTTCGAATGAACTTAAAACACCTGAGTTTCCTAATGTGTTCTCAGCTTGTTATAATTCTAGACAAAGGGGAGTAGCAATATTAATGCATAAAAATATTAATTTCACAGTACTCGATACAGTTACAGATCCAGAGGGCAGATTCTTAATCATTAAACTATCTATACTTGATAAAAAGCTATGTATTGTAAGTGTATATGGTCCAAATGTTGATGATCCCTCATTCTTTCACGGTTTTTTCAGTGCACTCTCTGAACACTTAGATGGCACACTTGTTCTTGGAGGCGACCTCAACCTTGGACTAAATGAAGAAATGGATAGGCTCAATACAGCAGGAACTCAGCGTAATTGGCAGTCCACAAATATAATCAAACAGTATATGAGCGACTTTGGTCTTTGCGATGCATGGCGCTCCCTTCACCCCAACAGTAAGGAATATGCTTTTTTCTCACATGTCCATCACTCCTACTCTCGTCTGGATTATTTTTTGGTCAGCAGCTCACTGCTGAGTGACATTTCAGACACTGAGATTCATCCTATAGCTGTCAGCGATCATGCTCCTGTATCTTTAACACTAATGCACAAGGATAATACTACGCCAAGTAAAAATTGGAGATTTAATACTTCACTGCTTAAAGATGAAGACTTTATTAAATATTTTTAAAAAGAGTGGACTTCATATTTAGACTTTAATGACACTCCCGGAACATCAGCTTCTGTTTTATGGGAAGCAGGGAAAGCTGTGATGAGAGGTAAAATAATTTCTTTCTCATCACATAAAAGAAAGAAGAAAACAAAAATATTCAGGAATTAGAAAAAACCATCAAATCCCTAGAAGAAGCCTACGCGTCCCACCAAGATCAGGAAACACTGAACAAAATCATAAAAAACAAAACTAGAATTAAATGAGATAATTGATAAAAAAAAAACAAAATTCTTAGTACAAAGACTACGCTTACAAAATTATGAACATAGTAATAAATCCGGTCAATTTCTAGCAAACCAGCTAAAAATAAATAAATAATAAACAACTATATGTGCTGTTCAAGATTCATCTGGGAACACAATATATGAACCGAAACAAATAAACAACATTTTCAGGGATTTCTATAAAACGTTGTATTCACCACAAATAAACCCATCTAAAAAGGAAATTGATCAGTTTTTAGACAACATAACTCTCCCAAAATTATTAGACTCTCAAGCAATGGCACTGGATTCGCCACTGACATCAGGTGAACTCCAGGAAGCCCTGATAAGTGTGCCCAATAATAAGGCTCCAGGTCCAGACGGCTTTCCTGCAGAATTCTACAAAGAATTCTGGACGATTCTAGCACCAGTTTTTTACAGAACGTTGTTGGAAATCAAAGAAAAGGGCAGACTTCCACCAAATATGAATTCTGCAAACATTAATCTCCTGCTAAAACCAGGCAAAGACCCTGTATATCCCTCAAGCTATCGTCCAATATCCCTTATAAATGTAGACCTAATAATCTGCAAAGCTCTCTCAAAGAGATTAGAGAAAATAACCCCCCTCTTAATTCATCCTGACCAAACTGGTTTCATAAAAGGTCGGCACTCATCAACAAACACACGTAGATTACTTAATTTGATAGACTACTCATACAGTAAAAACATCGAAACTACAATATTTTCTTTAGATGCAGAAAAAGCGTTTGACAGAGTTAACTGGAAATTTCTATTTGCAACTTTACACAAATTTGGTTTTGGATCTTCTTTCATCAACTGGTTAAAAATATTATATAATTCCCCAACAGCTTGTGTCAGAACAAATGACCAAACATCCTCCAGCTTCTGTCTCCTGAGGGGCACCAGGCAGGGATGCCCACTCTCCCCTTCACTGTTTGCAATTTTTATCAAACCACTAGCAGCAGCAATTAGACAGAATTCAGTAATTAAGGGCATAAAATGCAAGAACGTGGAACATAAAATCAGCCTTTATGCGGATGATGTGTTACTTTTTCTCCAAAACTCACAAACCAATCTCTATGGGGTGATTGAACTGATAAACTCTTTTGCAAGAATATCAGATTACTCAATTAACTGGTCAAAATCTACAGTCCTTCCGATTAATTGCTCCTTCCATAATTCCTCTTCTACTCCACTGCAATCAGGAAATATAAAATATTTAGGTATTAATGTTTCTCCCAAGCTTGCAGATCTAACTAAATTAAACCATATCCCACTTTTAAAGAAAGTAGAAGGTGATCTGGCTAGGTGGAAATGTCTACCCATATCACTCATGGGAAGGGTTGCCGCTATAAAAATGATGGTCTTACCAAAAATAAATTATTTATTCTCAATGATCCCAACTAAACCACCACAAGATTGGTTCAGATCTCTAGATTCATATATGTCCAAATTCCTTTGGAAAAATAAGCCCCCACGTATAAGCTTAAAAACACTACAAAAGACCAAGGATAAAGGAGGATTAGAACTACCTAACTTTCAGCACTACTTCTTAGCCAACAGGCTTCAGTTTATCTCAGGATGGCTAAAACATACCCTCTTAGATGAACCTTGGCTAGATGTAGAACAAGCACTTTGCAATAATCTAGAGATTCCAGATCTACCATTTATTAGCTCAAACATCCAATGACATGAATGCTTCAAAAGCATCAGCGTCAGCATTAGCTCTTCTCTGACAGCATGGTGGGAGTTTCTAAAAATGACAGCGTCCTCATTAATCCCATGCAAACGTACACCTATCTGGAACAACCCTGACATATTACAAAACAATAATATGATAAACTTTCCAGATTGCAGTGGTAAAGGAATCAAATACTTAGAACATATACTAGAAGGAACAGAATTTATTTCATTTGACAGACTAGTTACACAATATGGGATCAACAAGAAAAGATTTTTAGAGTATCAACAAATTAAATCCATAATGAAAAAGAAATTTAAACCGGGTCAAGTTGAACTACAAACACCACCAAGTGTGGTTCAATTTCTTACTCTTAAAACCCCCAAATTACTGTCCAAAATATACAGAATGCTTTCTAAAACAGATGAATCAATATCACTTCCTATTGCAAAATGGGAAGCGGATTTATCAGTTAACTTAGACCAAAACTTCTGGTCTCAGATTTGCTTAAAAACCTTTCATCTAATTAGAAATCCCAGTCCCAATACAAAATACTACATAGAGTGCACTATACAGGTCATCGGATGTTCAAGATGGGCTTTACGTCTACCGACAACTGCTCACACTGCCAAACCAATTCACCGGACAATTATATCCACGCTCTTTGGTTCTGTCCACCAGTTCAGAAGTTTTGGCGCGAGATATGTGAAGACTTATCGAAGTGTCTGAAATGTAACATTCCAACTTCCCCTTTAGTGTGTTTGTTGGGCAGCTTAGATAATGTCACTACGGAAAAGAATATAGCCCATATGGTTTTCACTGCCCTATGCATAGCCAAGAAAACAGTCCTCATGAACTGGAAAAATAAAAATAATCTTAATTCTAACCAATATAGAAATTATCTATTAGATTACATTAGTCTTGATACAGCCTCTGCCACCACATCAGATCAATTGCTCTGGGCTCCTTTGATCAGCTCCATCACCTAGTGGGGGTGGGGGGTCATAGTTTGGTCCCACCTTCACTGCTGTGATTGGTGTGGAGGTAGGGACAGGGTTGGGGCGTTGGGGGGTTCCCCAGGAGCATCTTCCTTGGAGGGCTCAACCCGGGGTAGCGGTCATGGCCAATTAGGGGCTCTGTTGGCTCTTGGGTGACGGTTTCCTCGTGGCTGCGGGCAGCAGGGCTAGGGGAGGGTCTGTGCTGACGGACGTGGGTTACTGACCTGGTAGCCTGGCTGCCCCTGAGTGGGTCCGGGATGGGCGTGAGGTTCTGGGGGCACTCCGTCTCTGGGCTGGGGCCCTGGCCGGGCCTCGGGGGCTTGGGTCCTGGTTGGTGTGTTGCCGGGGTTGTGGGCGGGTGGGTGTATGGGGGCCCAGCCCTGGCGTAGGGTGCCGCCAGTGCATCGAGCCACCTGGGGGGCTCTTCAACTGGTGGGGGAGGTTGCCACATCTTGCAGGAGCTTTCCTCTCTTCAGGAACTCTCTCTCCAGGAGGGGGAGATACAGGAGAGCTGGAGGAAGATCTCAGCCTGGGCGTCTATTGTCTTGTGTAGTCTGGAAGATGAGTGGATGATGGGGTGGGTGCAGTTTTCTCTGTGGTGGGGTCGGGTGGGCTGTCCCGGGCTCTGTGGGGCCGGGCGGCGCTGCTGCACTGGGCCCCGGTCCGGATGGGCCTGGGCCCCCTGTTGGGTCTGTTCCCACAAACCCCACTAGTTCTAGAGACTTATTCATCATGAAAGAAAACAAGACAGTCGATCGATCGATTACTTGCGCAAGGGAGGCCTCGTTGGTATCTTAGCTCATCATGAATGACCCCGACGATGGCCTCCTCTCGCTGCCTTTTATTGAGAGACAGTTCACACAAAACACAGCAAGCAACGCCCACATGGTTCTAAGGCATTGTATGTATATGTGTGAACTTCTATATGTGAGTAGGAATGTGTGTGTGTGTGTGTGTGTGTGTGTGTGTGTGTGTGTGTGTGTGTGCTGAGACCTCCTGCTGGGCAGGAAGCTTACATCAAAAAGACCTTCACAAGGATGTTGCCTGTAATAAAGGACTACAGCCCCTCACCCAGAACCTCAAGAATCTGGGGAGGGGGACAGTGGAATTCCTTTCATCCTCCAGTTAAACAATGTAGAAATGGATGGTAAGCATAAAAATGACAAACATTTAACAATTCACTCTAACACCCCCTTTCCCTGGCGGGTTGCAGAGTATGGGGGTGCCTACTGGGGTCAGCGGGGGAGCTGGCCCCAGGGAGGGGTCACTCGCCCCTCCCCTCCTTCCCTCCCCATCTCCAGCTGCCTCCCTCTTCCCGCTCCACCACAATCACCCACACATGCAGGGCCTTGGGGTAAGGGTGTGTCACCAGGGTGCAGAGGAGGCATCCCCCCCCCCTCTGTCCCCTTCTGGCTGCCTGTGCCTCAATTTTATCCCACAACTTAGACATTCACATTACTCACACTCTCATAACACATACATATAGGATCTTGGGGGTGGGGGGGACTCCAAATTACGATCAGGGTGTACACCTCACCCCTGGCGTCGTTGCCCACCTCTCAATTTTAAATACACGTAGACATTGAGGGCCAGCAGGAGGGGCTATTCGCTTACCTGCTGCTCTCGGCAGGTAGCTCCATGCCCTCCTGGGTTTTAAATGCACCTTAGAACACACATACATCAACACTACATATGAGCGGGTGGAGGGAGGTTTGGAGTCTTCACACACCCCCGTTCTCTGTTGGCTGTTGGAGCGGGGGGGCTAGGAGGAGGAGTTGGCCATCCGACTGGGGTCTGGAATGTGGGGCCTCCCTGCTGCTGCGGAGTCGGGGCGGTCTGCTTCTCCCCACCGCAGGGAAAAGTGTAACACCACCTGGGTCTGGGTGCAGTTTCCCCCTCCAGGGGCAGGGGTACCTAGACCTGGGGTATAGAGTATGCTTAGGGAGTGTGATTGTGTGTACAGTGTCTCTTTATGTCTGTCTCCACGTTGGGTGAGTGTTGAGTAATTGCATATGAGAGCATGAGGGTGGGAATGGATGTTTGTATCTGTGTGTGCCTGTTTGTCTGTGTCTATATGTCAGGTTGGGTATCAGACATCTCAGGCCCTCCAAGGTTTGGAGGCCCATCTCCCCCCACCACTTCCCCTGCCGGTGGCAGACGCCCTCAGACATCGGTGCGTTGGTGGTTCTTTGTGTCCGGGGGTGGGCGTCCAGGTACACACCGGCTCACTCCTGGTGGCTGCTTATTGGGGCCTGGAGCCTGGGGCTCGCTCGGGCCACTTCGGGGGTGGGGTGCCCTCGGCCTCTTGGCCTGGGGCTCGGTCACTCTGGCACAGCTGGCTGCAGGCGGAGCTCACGGGCACGTCACTGCAACCCCCCCTGGCTTCTGCTCCGCGGCTGCTGAGTGACCCCTCATCTGGGACTCTCCTCAGCTCTTTCTGGGATAGTGGCGCGGCTGCCCCTCTGTTGGTCTTCCTTGGTCTCTTGTGTTCTGGGGGCCTCTGGATGTCTGGAGTTTTGATCTCCTCCATACCTGCTTCATGCCCTGGAGGACGGGGCTGTGGCCCCCCCACACCCTCTAGCAGATCATTACATGAAGGAACCTTTTAAAAACAAGCGCGTTCATGCTCACAGGTGTACACACGGGTGATCACACACACAAACTACACCCTTTTTGGCTCCTACCTCAAAGCACACTGTGCGCTGTCGATCTTACGTGCTGCACAATAATGTTTAATATTTAGTATTTACTGTCATATTCCCATAGATCATCGTGATGTTGTTTATTATGTTGCTCTCGTTTTCTTCTGCTTGTTTTCTTTTTTCTTTCTCAACAGGTGATCCAGGTGATCGATATATGTATTTTTTGTCTGCTTATTCTGTTGGTTTTTGTTTTTTGCCCTTTATCCCCATCCCTCTTCTCAGCTGTTTTTCTTTCTCCCCTTTCTTTCCCCCAGTCAAGTCTGTCCCGTATTCAGCAAGTGAAAATAAAAAACAATAAAAAAAAATTAAAAAGACATTGTGGAGGACTATAAATACCTTGGAGTACACATTGACAATAAACTGGACTGGGCTAAAAACACCACAGCACAGGCTGAGGATCGCAGATGCCAACAGACTCGATAAACTGATCTGTAAGGCCAGTAATGTTGTGGGGATGGAGCTGGACTCCCTCAAGGTGGTGTCGGAGAGGCGGATGTTGTCCAAGATAAAGACAATGTTGGATAACACCTCCCACCCACTCCATGGCGTGCTGGTCAGTCACAGGAGCACGTTCAGTGAAAGACTGAGATTACCAAAAAGCACCACTGAACGACACAGGAAATCATTCCTGCCTGTGGCCATCTCTCTGTACAACTCATCCACTTAACACACTGTTTACTGCAACAGCTACACCCTTCTTGCACATGTTCTTTCAGCTATTTATTAATAAGTGACTTTTATGTATATATATGCCTGTATATATTGTGCTATTCTTAGTTAGTGTATTGTCTGTCTTTGTTAATGTTTGTTTATAATGGAGCACTGTAACGAAAAATAATTTCTCCTAGGGATCAATAAAGTATTCTGATTCTGATTCTTAGTTAAAGAAGATCTGTCAAGGTAGGGGTCCAACACACAGTTAAATTCCCCACCAATGACAAGGTTTGTTTGGGACATGTCTGGGATAAGTGCCATCACTTTTTTGAAGAAAGATGGACTGTCCACATTCAGGGCGTATATATTCAGTGGAGTGAGAGGTACAGAGAACAGCTCCCCGACCGTTTCTGTCTGTGCTTTTCTGTACAAATGGAATACTCTTCTTTATCATAATAGCTGTACCTCTCGCTTTAGCAGGGAAGGTAGATTGGTACACATTCTCAATCCACCTACATTTGAATCATGTATAAATTTATCTTTCAAATGAGTTTCCTGCAAGAACACAATATCCGGTCCCAATGTTTTAAGATGAGAAAGAACTTTCCCTCTTTTAACTGGATTGTTTAAACCTCGCACATTCCAACTAATGAAGGTTACATTTCTACCGCTTTGTAGGCTTACATTATTCTGAGCAGCCATGTCAATGAAAAGTAGGGAGTGTTATTATCTGGCTCTTCAGTATTTAAAGCGACAACGTAACAGCTGTGCATGGGGCACACCCTCCCCTCCCTACTTACCCCCCAAACAAACATTAGAAAAAATAGATATAGATCAGTAAACATGAATATGAACTATGGCTGCATATACAAAAGTAAACAAGCAGCAGTGCGACAAAAACTACGGGAAGCACTCACAGTAGGTACAATAACAACCAAAAACTCAAATAGAATAAATAGAACAAAAGAACAACACAGATTACTTCCCTGTACTGTTACTGCTAACCTCTGTTAACCTAGTAACTCTTACCTTTTAACTGACAGCTCATCAATAGTGATAAACGCTCCGTATTCACATTTAAGTGGAATATAAATGGAAAAAACACAGCCCTGTGTCAGAGTTATAGATATATCCTTGCTTTTTAGTTTTGCAGGGTATACCAGTCCGTACCTGATGTCCCACATAGTAACTCTCTCACATCTGCAAATGCAACTCTGCGTTTGGCAACAGAGGGAGGGAAATCTGGGAAGATGTTTATTTTAAACCCCCTATACATCAGGTTCCTGTTCTCTGCAGCTTTCTGGAGAATTTCCGAACATGGTAGTAGTGCAATCTCAAGATGATGGGCTGAGGAGCATCACTTCGTTTGGGACGTTGGTGATTCATTCTATCTGCTCGATCGATAAGCGGCTTCTCCTCGAGAGATAGTACCTCTGCCAAAAGTTGTGAAGCAAGCTCAGTCATCTTGGGTCTCTCTTACATTAGTCCTCCTGGAGCGTGCCTCAAGATCTCCACATTTCTCATCTAACTTCTTTAACTCCGTAGACAAACGCTCCACAGTGGCCTCGAGAGTGGCGAAGCGCCTGTTTTCACAATCGGAGCCAGAGGGCCGGGGGGACGGTCGAGGCTTTCGTGCAGAGCCTGTATGAGCTTGCGCAGCACTGTTTGTTCGGCGGCAGTAAAGACGAGCAGATCCGGGACTGTATCGTCATTGGATTAATTGACAAAGGTGTCTCACAAAAAACTCCAGCTCGAGGCGGACTTAACTCTGGATAGAGCCATTCAACTAGCACGCCAGAGGGAACAAGTCAAACAGAAAAGTGCAGAGCGAGTAGAAAGCACTGTGAATGAGGTGAAACAAAGGCATTATAACAGCACAATAAGGAGTTACTACCAACCTCATCAGGTACGTGAGCAACAACATGGTGAGAGTAAACCAAAATGCCAAAGATGCAACAGGGTGCATGACAAAAGAGAAAACTGCCCAGCCCACAATAAAAGAAAGTGCAATAAGTTGGGACACTTTGAAGTTGTATGTAAAACCAAAATGCTAAAAGAGGTCAGGGCTGAGTCTGTAGAGGATTCAGATGAGGATTCATTCTTCATTGGGGAGCTTTTTCTGGGAGCAGTAACTGAGCCAAAAACAACAGTGATTGAGGAGTCAGGCTCAGATGCCAACTAGGACATTGAGCCACTGGTGAATGGCAGTCCAGTTGATTTCAAAATTAATACAGGCGCAGACACCTCTGTTATGACAGAAACGACCTTGAATAAGCTGCAGCAGAGACCCAAACTTATCCAGTGTAAGCCAACTGTGTACAGCCCTGGTGGGAAAGTCAGGTGCGTGGGTAAGTTCCTTGCTACTACAGCGTACAAAGGCCAAAAGTACCAATACTGGATCACAGTTATAAAGTAACCTACTGGGGAAGACAGTGGCAAAGCGCATGGGACTAGTCGCTAGAGTTAACGAAATCAGTAGTGACTTAACAGAGGATGTGATCGGAGAAATTGACCTGCTGAACTGTGAACCTGTAAAAATCGAGCTGACTGAAGATGCAGTGCCGTACAGTGTAACCACCCCACGCCGGGTGCCTTTTCCTCTCCTCCCAAAGGTGGAAAAGGAAATAAAGCGCATGCTCAAACTTGGCATCATTGAGGAAGTCACCGAGCCAACAGACTGGTGTGCACCAATGGTGCCTGCTCCGAAGCGCAACAAGGATGAGGTCAGAGTGTGTGTGGACTTAAAATGTCTGAATAAGGGAGTAAAGCATGAACGGTACATCTTGCCCACTTCAGATGACATAACTCCCAAGTTAGCAGGGGCTAAAGTTTTCTCCACTTTGGATGCCTCCAGTGGGTTCTGGCAGATACCACTGGACCCCAGCTGCCAAAAACTGACCACATTCATAACTCCTATGGGCAGGTTTTGCTTCAGACGCCTGCCATTTGGCATGACTTCTGCACCCGAGATCTTCCAGCGGCTCATGAGCACCTTGCTCAAGGGCCTAGAGGGGACTGTCGTCGTGATGGACGACATACTGGTTTTCGGGGCTAACAAAGAGGAGCATGACCAACGCTTGGATGCAGTATTACAGACAATCAAAGCATCAGGCCTTAAGCTCAACAGGTCCAAGTGCCACTTCGGAAAGAATGAGCTACAGTTCTTCAGTCACATCATCAGCACGGATGGTGTGAAACCTGATGATGGCAAGGTGGAGGCTATTGCCAGGATGCCCAGCCCCACAAATGTAGAACAACTCAGGCAGGTACTCGGACTAATAAACTATTTTGGAAAATTCCTGCCGGGCCTGTCCACGGTGCTGCACCCCCTCTCCAACCTACTCAAGAAAGAGACTGTATGGGCGTGGGGCGAGCCTCAGGAGCAAGCATTCAACAAAGCAAAAGCAATGCTCGTGGCTGCACCAGCACTTTGTTATTATGATGCAGGCCGACCAACAGTTGTCAGTGCGGACGCCAGCAGCTATGGCCTGGGTGCTGCACTGTTACAGGACCATGAGGGGGAGTTACGGCCCGTTGCTTTTTGTTCTCGCACGCTCACAGACGCAGAGAAAAGATATTCGCAGATCGAAAAAGAGTGTTTAGCATCTGTCTGGGCCTGCGAACGTTTTGCCTGCTACATCCAAGGCATGGGTCATGTACATCTACAAACTGACCATAAGCCCTTGGTGCCTTTGATCAACTCATACGACCTTGATAAAACGCCACTGAGATGTCAGAGACTGCTGATGCGGCTGATGCGATTCAATGTCACTGCTGAGCATGTTACAGTTAGTGATGGCAGACGCACTCTCCAGATATCCACTGCATGGACGCTACCCGTCCGAGACAGACAGCCAGGTCAAGGCATATGTGAGCAACATAGCCTATCAAGTCACATAAGTTGGAGGAAATTCGCAGTGCTACACAGAGGGACCCAGAGCTTCAAGAAGCGATTATCTTCATCAGACAAGAGTGGCCTCGGAGAATGGCAAAGAGCTCACATCTGCAAGGCTTCTATGCAGCCAGAAGCCACCTTTCAGAATCAGATGGTCTAGTGCTCTACCACGATCACATTGTAATTCCCACAGCACTCAGGCCTGGTGTCCTTGAACAATTACATGAAGGCCACCAAGGACTAACTAAATGTAGAGAGCGCGCAAGATCAACAGTGTAGTGGCCCAACATTGGACTTCAAATAACACACAAGGTGAGGTCATGCATTTTTTGCAGAGAGCACAAGCCTACACAGCAACAGGCCCCTGGCAAAAGATTGCAGCTGATCTGTTTGAGTTGGAGGGCAAGAACTTTCTTGTCGTTGTTGATTATTTTTCAAGAGACATTGAGATTGCTTCCCTCACTACAATCAGAGGGAATGGGACCGTGACTCGCCACAACAGACGACACCTTCAGCCCGTCCCAGGCACCGCTGATCCTGAGGAGCAGCAGCAGAGCGCCGTTCCAGCTACACCGCAGCAGTTCTGCAGTTCTCCAACTAGAGGGGCGGCTCCTCCCCAAGAACCACCAGTAAGCCAGGCATCGCCAGGCCCTGTCCCGGGGTCTCCTCTCCACCCTACCACACCTGTGAGAGTGACTTCCGGGGGGCGGGAAATCAAAGTACCTCTCAGATTCAGAGACTGAGGACTATCTCCTTTCTATGTTCTAAGGGCAGAATAATCTCTTATCAGGACTGAGGGTAGTCTACCCCTGTGATGTCCTGCGTTCCGACAATACTGTTTTATGTTTAAAGTGCTTTTGTTAAAGGAGGATGTCAATGGAAAATTGTACTTAGTAGTCAGTATAATCTTTTAATGATATAAGTTTCCATATAATAATAATAATAATATATGCTTAGAGGTGTATAATCGATTGTGTAGTGATAGGATGTGTGATCTTTAGTAGGCTTTGTGTGCACTCCAGAGTGCTCTGGCTTTCACACCCACATTTTGGGAGCATGGGAGAGGTCGTACCTTGTGTTATTGTTTTATGATAGGATAAACGTATCTATGTCTGTTTTAGGCTAAGTGCCTTTTGTTTAGATGAACTGCTGGACTTCCAGGCCAGCAGGTTTAGGGAAGTCATTTATGGGGTCACACTCTGACCCCCCCCCCCCACACACACACACCCAATGATGTATAAATAAAGACCAGGGCAGTGGCACGGTGCGAGTCTCAGAGCCCTCACTTCTGTGCGGGTGCTGTGACTGCCCTTGCTTGCAAGTAAACTAACTGCAGTGTGTGTTTCTCCTCTCTGACTCTCAGCTGAAGAAGTGTTATTTAGAATAAATCTCTTGACAGGGGAGATGTTGTGAGATTTGTTTATGTTGTCCTAGTAAGGCTACCATGGGGGCGGCCACTAGAGGTCGCTGGAACACTGTATGTGTATATGTTTTCAGAAAACTGATGTAGCCACGTACTGTCATGGCTACTGGACGGACTCAAGCGCAGACAGAGTTCTTTGCACAAAAACGAAGACAGTTTATCTACAATATGGAACACCTCAGTGCTATATATGTACAGTGAGTTGGGAGGGGGTCCAGGGTAATCCACACACAAACTTCCACTTCAGCTCAGTCACCGCCACAACTCCTCCACACACACTCATTCCTCTTCAGCTGCACTCGCTCCAAAACTCCACTCACACCGCCACACACAGGAAAGGTCCGTAATCTGGTCCAGGAGGGGGATATCTACACACAGGAAACAGTAGTTAGTACCACAGGCAAATACACACGGGGAGATCTTTGAAGAAGCCAAGAGCACGAACTCAGGAGACTCAACGTTCCAGCGGCGAGCTGCTCTGTGCCACTGCCTTAAATAGTAGCTGGGGAATCAGCCAGATCAGCAGCAGGTGGTGACAATCACACAGGTGCGTGGGCCAAGAGCAAGAGCCCGTAACAAGCTCTGCCCAGGCAGAGAGGAGCGAGGGAGAGGGAGAGGGGAAGAAAGAAAAACAAAACCTGTAGCCAGTGTGAGCCAGCCAGAGAGACACGGGGACCCTGACACGTACACTGCTGCTACGGTTCAATAAAAGCAGTTCGTACCGAAGAAACCCCGTGTGTTATTGCCTCCAATCATGACACTGACCATCAGATTTTCTTTCAAATGCCATTTAGCTCGTCCATGTGGGCAGCTGTAAGTTTCAGTCAAACCTGGAGATGTAAAACTGGTTTCACTGTGGACAGAGATGCTGGTGTTCTAGCAGTTTCCAGTTTGTGGAGGTGTCATGGCCCAGGATCTTGGATTAAGGTTTGTTTTGGACGTGTTATTTATTTCTTTGAAAGTATAAGATCATTATGTTGTAGTTTCTGAGTATGTTACTTTCCAGATTTATAGTTCTTGATTTCGGGTTTGTTCGCGTTTGTCTGTCCTGGTCTCGCCTCTGTGTTTCGTTATCCTTTCCTTTCCGTCTCCATGGCTGTCTGAGTTTGTAGTGCTGTCCCTGTGTTTTTCTCACTTCCTGTTCCCATGATCATCGCTCCATGTTTCATGTCCGTTTATCCCCAGTCTGTGTGGGTTCCTGTTTTATTTTGATAGTCTGTGTGTGTGCGTGTGTGTGTGTGTGTGTGTGTGTGTGTATGTATTACTTCCAGTTTTATTTTGATAGTCTGTGTGTAATCATCTGATGACATCACTCGGCTGGTCTGGGACCACCCCGGTGTTCCCCCAGATGAGCTGGAGGACCTGGCTTGGGAGAGGCTGCCTCCCCATGACCTGGTTCCAGGTAAGCAGGAGAAAAACCTGCCGAACTTCCTGCCTGTGCTGAGGTTTCCAGCTGTTAGGTGCTTGGAAAGAAACAACCTGAACATTAAAAATCAAGAATAAAAAACAGAAAAACCAGACTTTAAATTCAGTAGTGAAAAAAGTGACATTTTAAATGTGTTCAAGCTCCTGCCAAGCTTCAAGTTTCAGAAGAACCTGTTGAGTTTTATGTGCAGGTTCTTCTGACTGTGCAACCTGTGACTGCAGCTTGAATCCAAAGATGAAAACATCTGGAACTGAAAACTTGAGTACATTTGGTCTGGTCTCAGCCAGAGACGACTTCAGAGCAAACACTGCTCGGTAAACTGCTCCTTGCCCCTCTGCCCACTCATGAATTCTTAATGGACACCTGCATTATTGTCCACTGTATTCACATTAAAACCCTGGAAACTGCTAAATCAGATTAATATGTTTTTTTTTTTTCAGAGTTGCTTCCGCCTGCTTTTCAGGCAGCATTTATCCTAAAAACCACCTCCATCGCCTCCACTCCTGCAGCTTTCAGTTTCCACATACCCATCAGACGCTTGAGTTGTCTCAGCTGGGTTTGGGCGGGGGATCATGTGACCATCGACTCTGGAAACCTGACATCATTTTCCTGCCAACATTGAAGCTGTGCATTTATTATTATTTATGTATCAGCTCTTTCCCTTGGTGTCAATAATCTGCCGACCATAGATGCCTCAGCTTCCCTCAATGACTTGATATCTCACTATAACAACAGACTCATCATCCTCTTAGGCACCTTGGGTCCTCAGAAAACTCGAGCCAGTTCCTTCTCTTGCTCTGGCCCCTGGTATTCAGCTGAACTTCACCAACTCAAAGCTATTGGACGCTGTCTTCAGGAAAACTGGACTTCCCTTTCATAAGGAAATGTATCTCAGTCATATCTAACTTATTCTATTCTATTCTAAATGTGCCTGTCTCTGAAACACTTTGGCTCAGCTTCAGGAGGCTGTAAATAAAACAGATGTGACAGTCACCACAGGCATGTTTCAAACTGCATGTTTGAAGGAAAGTTTGTTCATTTCCCCCCAAAAAGTAAACACAGTTCAGTGGCCTACACACTAAACCTAAGGATAGAAACAAAGTATCGATCTCAGCAGCTCGATAGTGTCAATATTTAATGTTCCGCATACCTCTAGTTTCCTCGTCCTAATGCCCCCCCCCCCACACACACACACAGAGCTAAGTCACAAATAAAACAGGTGTGTGTCACATCAAAGATGAAAAATTAAAGCTGCTGCACATGCAGAGACGTGAAGATTTCATCAGACCTCTATCAGCTGCTCTGTTATTACAGCATGCACACACACACACACACAAACACACACACACACTTATCCCCTCTGATGAGCACTCAGGTTGAACTGAAACCACTAAACAAACACGAGTCCAGAAAACAGAGGACATTTCAAAAGTCCCTCCCATCTCCTTTTCCTACGGTCGGTGAGCTGGGAATCCAAACAAGCTTACATTTGTCTCCTTGTAGTGTGACCCCAGGTATCCGCTGTGCTGAAACTACAGTGTGCAGAAGATGGACAACAAAATTAACCACATTTTGTAGTTTAACAGCTGCTGTGAAATACTATAAACATATCAGCTGAGGTGGCAAAGGTACAGAGATTCTGTACTTAAGTACACGTTCTGATATTTGTTGTAAATGAACCACGACAGACATAATTTTATTCACTCACTTTTATTTACGGTTCACATGTTCGGCTGTGGCTCTAAGGACCAACACATACACCACAACAACAACAATAATTGGGACCTATTTCAGTCTTTTATGTCGGCGAGGCGTGATCGCAGATGCCGTGCAGGTGCATCCGCCTCCCCTGCACCGGCACCGCAGACCACGCCCCACCACACTTGTCTTAAAAATACTACACTAAAGCTGAAGTACTGATTCAACTGTTTTACTCAAGTAAAAGTGAAAAAGTAAATTTACTCTGAAATGTATTCAAAGTAAGAAAGGAAAAAGTATCTCCTTGAAGAATAAGTCTACCCTCATTTACATACACAGGTAAAAGGACCTTCTGCTATGTTAATATAAAACAAAAGTAATATTAGAACATGGGTGTAATGAACATATTCAGCTTGGATCTGTTATTTCACACACAAACTAACCTGCTCAGTGTTTTCATGCAACATTTGAGTAACACAACGTTAGCAGACTTGTGCGTTTTGCAGGACGTTTCACTATACAAAAATACACAATTTATCAAAATCCATCATATACAGATGCAGTATGTCATTACAAATTATGACACTGCATGTAATCTTTAATCTGCAGTTTATCAAGCAGTCCTTATCTTTAAGTATAACCTTTTCTTACACCTTTCCCCATCTCTGAGTGAAATAAGCAGCTGGCTCTTTATCAGCAACACACTGTGAGACTAACTGCACACAAACAGTTTGTGTGTTTGCTGATGTTTGTTGAGCTGGCAGAAAGCGATATTTCCTGTAGCGCCAGCTAGAAATATAACACATGGACACCTGCTCTTGTCCTGGCCTACTTTAGTATATTCACTAAATATAATATAATATAAGCTAAAATATAAACGCCATAGATGATACTGTTGAGCCTAAAGTCACGAGCCTGTGTTGAAAATGTTAGGAGTAGAAAGTACAGATACTTGAGTACAGGTACAAAGTATTTGTACTTCATTACTTCCCTACACTCTACATGGAAAATTCAGTAATAATGAACATCTGTGCCACTTTGTTCCATTTGTTACGTTGACGCTTTCAGTCATCTTCAGCTGACTCTCCTCTTCTTCGTAAAGATGCTCCAGAGTCTCCTCGGCTAAAGGACGCAATAAAGGAAGCATTGAAGCTCCCTTCCTTAGTCAAAGTAAAAGCTCTTTATGTAGCACATGTAAAACAACAAGTGCTGTACATTTAAAATAATCAATAGACATAAAAACAGAAAGATGTGACAACATTTAAGAAAAGAAGCATAAAATGAGAATTTGAGCATGAAATAAGACAAATAAAGGAAGAAAGAACTGATTCTGATTTAAAAGCCAAGGAATAAAAGTGGTTTTTAAAAATGGGTTTTGAAAGTGTCTGATGTTGGGGAGATCCAGATGTGAAGGGGCAGAGACTGTCTGAACCTCAGGACAGCCGGGAGCATCCGCAGACCTCAGTGATCTTGCAGGACTGTACTAATTTAAAAGTTCAGAAAGGTATGAAGGTGCTAACCCGTGCAACGCCTTGAAAACGAATGATAAAATCTTAAAGTCAATTCAAAAACTGACTGGCAGCCAGTGTCAGGATGCTAGTGTGGGGGATATGTGGATCTTGTTTGTGTGTGCTGGTTAATAACCCTGGTGCAGCAGTCGGCTAACTGATGACTGACTGACACCCGAATAAAGACCTGGACAGCTCTCTCAGAGTCTCTGAGACAGTGTTTAGAGAATCACTAGCAATCCTCAAAGCACAAGCCGACCCAGACAGACTTTTAATTCATTTGAAAGCCTGATGCTTAGCCTCGTCCACCCCAGCTGTGAAACTCAGAAACCAGTCTTACTTGTTATCATCTATCGTCCACCTGGGCCTTACACAGAGTTTCTGTCTGATTTCTCAGACTTTTTATCTGATTTAGTGCTCAGCTCAGATAAAATAATTATTGTGGGTGATTTTAACATCCATGTAGATGCTAAAAATGACAGCCTCAACAAGGCATTTAATCTGTTATTAGACTCAATTGGCTTCTCTCAAATCCATGGTAATGTTACGGCCGGGAGGCCAGACCAGGAAAATGAACCCAAATGCAGACACAGATGGAGGCACTGGTTATACATGATGACAGAGGGGTTTTTTTACAGACTGTGATATATAACTTAGAATGTCAACCATGAACCGTGAACTGAAATGTGGAGCATAAACTCAGAGCTATGAGGCAGTTTTAAAGTACCCGTTTTTAGGACATCCTGATAATAATGAATGACAGTAGTCCAGCCTGGAAGTAATAAATGCATGAACTAGTTTTTCAGCGTCACTCTGAGACAGGATATTTCTAACTTTAGAGATGTTGCACAAATGGAAGAAAGCAGTCTTACATAGTTGTTTAATATGTGCGTTGAAGGACATGTCCTGGTCAAAAATGACTCCAAGGTTCCTCACAGTGTTACTGGAGGCCAAGGTAATGCCATCCAGAGTAAGAATCTGCTTAGATACCATATTTCTAAGATTTTCAGGGCCGAGTACAATAACCTCAGTTTGATCTGAATTAAGAAGCAGAAAGTTAGCGGCCCTCCAGGTCTTTGTGTCTTATTATTATCAGGAAGTCCCAAAAACTCTCTGAAAAGCCTTCAGTTAATCCAAAATGCTGCAGCAAGAGTCCTGACAGGGACTAGAAAGAGAGAGCAGATATCTTCTATATTGGCTTCCCTTCATTGGCTGCCAACCGGTCACAGCAGATGGCCCCGCCCCTCCCTGAGCCTGGTTCTGTCGGAGGTTTCTTCCTGTTAAAAGGGAGTTTTTCCTTCCCACTGTCGCCAAAGTGCTTGCTCATAGGGGGTCATATGATTGTTGGGTTTTTCTCTGTATCTATTACTGTAGGGTCTACCTTACAATATAAAGCTTCTTGAGGCAACTGGTGTTGTGATTTGGCGCTGTATAAATAAAATAGAACTGAGTTGAATTAAATTGGAAAGCGATCTTGAGCAAGTCTGTTCACTTCAACAACAAAACCAGAAGCCTCAAACAGAGTTTTGATTAATTTTAAAGCCTGACGCTGAGCCTTGTTCACTCTAGCTATTGTCCACCTGGGCCTTACTTACAGTTTCTTTACCTAATAATCTTTTAACTTGATCCTTTTTAAATTACCTCCACCAAGGAGATTTTGTTTTTGGTGGTGTTTGCATGTCATTCTCTCTGTACACACAATAGCCAGAAAAGTTTAAAATAAATAGATTTTTCAAGGTTTCAGTGTGTGGCAGGCAGAGTTAAACTCAAAATACAGGACTCGGGAAGTGATCAGAGTAACTTAAAAGCAGCTTTATTGCTGAAACTCATGTAATTACAACAGGAAAACATGTAAAACTAGGAATAACAGAAAAACTTAATGACATGAGAAATACACTAAGGAGACACACAGCTCACTATTTACAACTGTTCTTTGTAGGTATGTAAACCTTTCTGTAGGCTCCCAAAAATATCATTTTGTTCATCTGGATGTAAAATTTTCAGTGGGAGAAGCGTTTCATCAGCAGCAGGAGCATCATCAGCATCAAGTGACTTCTTCAGTCTCAGCGGACTGAGACCTTATAAACAGGACATTTGCATAATCACTGAAACCATGGGCCATGAGGTCAGTTTTCATGATCATTAATATGCAAATGTGCATGTTAATGATCATGAAATATGCAAACTTTGCAAATTTGCAAAATCAGTTTATCAAACAACATCAGTTGTTGATCAGCTCAGTGTGACTGACAGATGATCAGAGGTGCTGAGTTTTTACCGCCCTGACTCAGATAGGGACTGAAGAATGGGTGGAGTTTGTGAGTGAAGGAGCAGCCAGTAAAGGAGTAGATAAGCGCTGCAGCATCTACATCATAAAAGGAGACCAGACCCTCCTCATAATCCACAAACACCCCCACCTTCTCAGGACCAGGCTGAAGAGAGAGACGGACTGGAGGGCTAGCATTGGCTTCATAATTGATTCTATTTCTCATAAATTCCCAACACTACCCACTGGAGCACAAACTGTTTGTGTGATGACGCACAGACACAGAGGGCAGGGGAGAACCACACACGATGTGAGCAAACACACATGGAGAGGGTAAGGCTGGAACTGAAACAGACCCGCAGTGATTGTAGGATCTTATCCTTACAATCTTAAGTAATCTTAATCTTAATGTCTGGCTGCAAGCATCCTCCTATCAGCTAATTCTCACTGTCAGTAAAACCAATCCAGTGCCATCCAGTTACAAGAGCTTGTTTCAGATTTACATCTACAAGCCTGTGAGCGCAACAGCAACAGCGTGCAAACCTCTCCCTCCCTGGCCTTCCATGTGTCTTTAATGTGCGCACAAGAATCAAAAAATGTGCAAGGTAAAGTCCAGTTTAAGTTGTCTCTTGCTGCCATCCCCAGGATGGGATTTGCAAAAAAACAAAAAGGCAGCAGTTTTTAAATCCTCTGATCCGGATTTTGCAGTTCAGCAGCCTGATGGCCTGTGGGTAGAAACTGTCCCTGACTCTGCTGATGTGGGTGTGGATGCTCCTGTGAGGAGTGTAAGGCTGGGTGGACTGGGAGCAGAGAGGATCCTCTGGGCCTGTAGAGCTCCTGGATGACCAGCAGCTCAGACCTGGTGATATGGTGGGATCATCTGACCTCCTCCATAGATCTTTGTTTACAGAGCATTCCTGCCGTACCAGGTCGTGATGCAGCCAGACAGAATACTCTCGATGGTGCGTCGATAGAAGCTGGTGAGTACTGTGGGGTCCAGAGTACAAACCTCCAAACCTCTTCAGCTGGTGCAGAAAGAAGAGCTCGCTGCTTTTATGATCACGTCCACGTGATGTGAGCAGCTCAGATCCTCACTGATGTTAATCCCCAGGAACCTGAAGCATCTGACTCTCTCCACCTCTGTCCACTCGATCTAAGAGGGAGTGTGCCCTCCACCCTGCGTGCTCCTGTAGTCCACGATGAGCTCCTTGGTCTCGCTGATGTTGAGCCGCAGGTTGTTGTTCGGACACCATGATATCAGGGCTCTCACCTCTGCTCTGTAAGCAGAATCGTCCCCATCAGAAATGCAGCCAATGGTGGTGGTGTGTCTGCAGATTTAATGATGGTGTTGGTGCTGTGTGTGTCCACACGGTTGTGGGTGAACAGGGTGTACAGCAGGGGGCTGAGCACACACAGCCAAATCACATCAAAAGTTGCCTCAAGAGGCTTAAGATTGTAAGGATAAGATCCTACAATCACTGCGGGTCTGTTTCAGTTCCAGCCTTACCCTCTCCATGTGTGTTTGCTCACATCGTGTGTGGTTCTATGTTCCTGTTTCTAAGTCACTCAAGTCTAAAACTCCTGTGAAGTCGACATGTAGCTGGTGTAGGTATCAAAGTCTCAGCCTCACTGCTGACTCTGTGCTTCCTCATGGCCGATAGCGGCTTTGAGCCTAGTGCAGACTCTCCCCTGCCCTCTGTGTCCGTGGGGATGGTGTTCACTCTGTGTTGTAGCGTCCTGATGACACACAGTTTGTGCTCCAGTGGGCAGTGTCGGGAAGGTTACTTTTAAAATGTATTCGACTACAGGTTACAGATTACATGCCCCAAAATGTATTTTGTCACGTATTCCGTTACTCAATGAGAGTAACGTATGCTGAATACTTTGGATTACTTAATATATTATCATGCTTGTTACAACTACATGAATGTACTATTGCTGTGTGATTTACTATTACTGAAGGATACTTGCCATACTAATAGCAACTAGATGTTTAAACCTTAATATAAAATGAGTAACAGTAGGTGGACAAACCTTAGATACTGATCCGTATCTGTAGGTTTACAGTACACATCAGCTTTTAGATGTCCCCCATTACTGATGGAAGTCTCACAGTCTAAGAAGGCTAAGCTGCCACTTTCATATCCTCCCTGGAGAATTTGATGTGTTGCAGGTATATAGATGTGTGTGCAGACTGTTGAGAAGTGAGACTGAGCAAACACAAGAAGCAGAAAAGACCAAATGTTTCCATTATTTATTGTTGAAAAGTAACCATCAGAGTTTCTAAGGCAGGCACGTTCTGAAAATACAGTTCTGATTCAAAGAGACGGACGCGGGTCGAGTCCAGACCAGCAGGGACGGACATTTGTGCTGCAGGCCCGATAATGAGTCGGTGTGAGCTCTGCTGCAGGTGACGCTCACTGTCTGCCCCCACAAACAGGAAGTTATTTCTACGTCACACAGGAAATGAGGTCAGACAGAAATTGAAAAAACTCTAAAACAGACTTCGACTTCCACTAGAGTTTTAAATCATGAGCTTTAAACCAACGATAACTCTTAACAGGACAGATACCGACTGATTAATGAACTAATCATCTCAGCTGAGGCCTGAGCCGCACACCTGGACCTGCCGTGCTCACAGGACCTTACTGATGACTCTACTATGATTGATTAGAAAAGCAGCTGTGTTAGGATGGAAGACACGTCCAGGTTCAGTGCAGCGAGACGAGGAGGCGATCGGGCCGCGTGTGGTCTCAGCTGATGGACGGACGGACAGACGGGTGGACGGACTCCTCCTCAGCCCATGTAGGGGTACTTCCACTCTGTGAGGGGGACGTGCGTCCGCTTCACGGTCTGTGGAGACGTCCACCTGAGGACGTAGTGAGGACCTCCAGGTTTGTCGTTCGTACCTGCCACACAAAGCAAACAACTCTAAACTTCTTATGGTCACACGTCGTTTAGTCCTCGCTTACGTTTTGCTCCGAGTCGTTGTTTGGGGTTCCCAACAGGGAAATGCCCTCTGGTGGACAAACTATGTAACACGTGTAACATATATGAAGCATTTCACTCATAACTGTGTTTTTCATCCCTTTACTTTTTAAAACTTTAATCAGCTGTTAAATTTAAACTGTCTGTTGATACTGATGCATCAGCTACCTGTGTCGGTGATATCGACCCATATCGGGCTCTGGTGCCGATCGACGGCACCTCCGGCAACTCCACGTTTAAAGAAAACAAAACAAGGTGATCAGACGGTGTAACTCGTGTTCAGGTCTGTGAGAGGTGCTTTAGAAATAACCTCGGTCCGATCTCATTACAGATCGACTCAGTAAGAAACCTTTAAACAGCAGCTTGTCAAATATCTCAGATATATCTGCAATATTCTGATCAGACATAAGAAACTGTCAGACAGCGGCAAAACAGAAAGTACTCGTGTAAATGTACTCTGTTACGTTCCAGCTGAGGTCAGAGCAGCGGCGACGCTAACCTGAAGCTCTGGCGCCCCCGAACGGCTGCTGAGCCACAATGGAGCCGGTGGATTTGTCGTTGATGTAGTAGTTTCCCGCTGCGTTCCTCAGCACTCTGGAGGCTTCGTCGATCACCTTCCTGTGACGGAAACAACGAGAACAACACACAGAGTTCAAACTTCCTCTGAATCCATCGCCATTAGAGCTCCGCCTCTTTTTCACTGTAACCCACTGACAGTCAAACAGGAAGTGGCTGAGGGCGAGCCTTACTCGTCCTTGGCGAACACAGCTCCGGTCAGCGCATACGGCGACGTGGCGTCGATCAGCCGCAGAACCTCTCTGTAGTCCTTCTCAGGATAAACGTAAACGGCGAGGACGGGCCCGAAGATCTCCTGCAGAACACGCGTGTTCATTTAAACACGCAGAAACAAGGCGGGATCAGGAAGGCGGACACATGCAGATGTAGTGAACATGACAACACGATAAACTCGGCTGGTTTAAAACACATCTGGAGCATTGATCACTGCGGTTACACTAGCGTGTAATACCTGCAGATGTTCACCGCCATCGTGAGGAAAGCAGCTGTGGTAATAATGATCTGTGAGACTCGCGGTGACCGCACAAACCACGGTTTTAAAAACAACATGGATGCTCACGCAGGTCAGGTGAGGGGGAAGGAGGGCAGCGTCACTTTATGCTTCTGCCTGCTCATTTTCAAACATTATGTCTGTAACAACAGACGTGAAACAAGCTCGTCGACACGCCTGTGTCTGTGCTGCGCTCACCAAGCTACATACATGAAACTCATGAAGGATACAGGAAGTAAAGAGATGATCACTGAGGTGGGAAACAAGCTGATGCTTCTTCCTTTTATGGTTTTGTTTGTATATTTTAAACATGTTCAAAATAAATAAAACTCAAATTCAAACATTTAGAGACAAAAGAAGCAAAGAGGGGGTGAAATAAAGGAGCGAGCAGATGACAGTTAACTCACTGCTCAAGTCTGCATGGTTTCATTTTTATGACGCGTAAAAACTGACATGAAAACAGCTGACTGCTCCTGCAGCGCCCCCGTGTGGATGCTTGTGGAAAAACACCCGCAGCGTGTCAGCAGAAATGGGTTTTAGTCACACGGCTGCTTTTCACTGAATGAAGTCAGCTGATCAGCAGAGCGCTGACAGGTGAAACACTTTAAAAGACGACGCTGAGTCTCACTTTCATTAACGCAGGACAGGAAGCTGGAAAATGTTTCCACAAATCAGCACAAGCAGTTTCTGCTAAACGTAAAATTAAAGCGTGACTTTCTAAAATCAAAAGAGCAAGTTTAACTTTCTGATCGCGGTTCTTTTCGTTCCTTGTGTTTCCGATTCGTTCGTACCAGCGAGTTTTAGTCGTTTCTGTCGGACACACGAGCGCCGTCCTGTAGGCGGGCAGGTGAAAACGCTGATTTTCAGTCCGTACCTCGTTCATGATGGCGTCCTGCGGGTCTTTGGTCTCGATGATGGTCGGCTCCACGAAGTAGCCCTTCTTGTCGTCGCAGTTTCCTCCGGCGATGACTTTCAGGTTTGGGGAAGACTTGGCGTGTTCGAGCCACTTCTTTATCCGCCCGAACGACTGCAGGAGGTGACGGGCAAACAGGGCTCATGACGTATACCCACCGACATACTAACACAGACTTTTATTTTGGAAGCAACAGGATGTTTACCTTGTCGTCGATCACAGCTGATAAGAAGGTGCTGAAGTCCTCGACAGGCTGACAAAGCAGAGGAAAATCAGTGAGACTCAAACATCAGACACTTCCTGTGCTTTAAAACCTGCTCAGAGCGAAACTTTAGGACCGCCCCACGTCCTGTTTGTGGCCCACAGCTGACTGAGTCACCTGCAGCAAGTCATTAACGTTCAAATAATGCAGGACGTGAGTGCGAACACGACTGCATGCTTCTGCACGTCAGGCTGAATCACCTGGATGTTCTGCCGGAGGTTTCTTCCTTTTAAAAGGGAGTTTTTCCTTCCCACTGTCGCCGAAGTGCTGCTCATAGGGGGTCATATGATTGTTGGGTTTTTCTCCATGTATTATTGTAGGGTCTACCTTACAGTATAAAGCACCTTGTTGTGATTTGGCACAACTGAAAATTGACTTTACTCCTGGCGTGAATTCAAACCTGTACACACTTGCATACATGCATGCACACGCGCAGGAGTAAAAGACTCCAGACTGCAGGGATGCATTCCTGCAGGAGGAGAAGAAAGAGGAAGACGCAGCGTTTAAACGTCTGTTTGCGTGTTCTTCAGTTCCAGTGACGTTTGGATGAACATGTCAGTTAATTGGCTACAAACTCCTGGAAATGTTCAGCTCTCAGCAGAGAAAACTGAAAAAACATTAAAACGGGGACTTTTTTCACTGTTCATGAGATCTGTTGCTGGTTGTGTTCTTAATAATCACTTCAGCATTATTGCTATTAGTGCGTTAGTGCTGCAGTTAATGGTTCTAATGCTTAAGACTCAATTATTTCTCTCAGATAATCAGATTAAGCTCCCGGTGCCTGAGATCCTGATGATGTCTGATGATGGCTTCTTCTCTCTGATCAACAATCACAGCAAAGTCAGATTTATTCTTGGCAACAATACCGGAGTTAAAAACACTCCGAGAGAACAAAAGCTCTCACAGCTCGCCTCACAAACAACAGCAGTGCAGGCTGCAGTCATTAGTGCGCATTAAACATCTTTAATATTCACAAATGAGGCTGATGTGAGGAAACCTGACGGCCTGCTCAGTTACCAACATCAGCTGCAGGCAGCCGTCACCTACAGTTAAGAAACTCTTTGTTAAATTAGGTTTTCCCTTTTATTAAAAAGAGACGCATACAGCTCAGTTGGATTGGATTAAAAAAGCTTCATTTTGTTGTTCACGTGGCAATCTGCAAACACAAACACCTGAAGTAAATACACGAGGAGGGGGGGGGTCAAAATAGAAGAAAGAGCAGAAACAAAATGAAGGCAAAGATTTCAAACCCACCGACTGCGCATTTACTCTCATTTTAAAACGAGCGTGGACGAATCGCCTGATACGCACAGGAGACGTCACATGCACACGCGGGGGTTTCATACAAATTTAACGCTGCCCGCTTTGCACAGATGTAAGCTGCGTTCAAGTCCTGGTGTAAAGCTTCGGGGGTTCCACTGCGTTGTTGTCTTTTTAAATAGAGCGGGCGTTTATTTTTCCAAACAAACGTCCCCCCACCACAACACAGTTTTACCAGGTATAGACACTAAACAGTCGCCTGCTGGGAGAAGTCAGGGAGCAGCATGTTTGTACGTCACTGTGGGTCAGCCCTGCAGTATGTGCCAACTCATCCCTCTAGATTTGAATAGAGATATAATCCAGGTGATGTGGAATAACTCTTTGATGTTAATCTCTCCATTTTCTGATAATAGCAGGCTAACGCTGGTGTTAGCTTAACCACTAATCCTGAAGGCTGCCGTGTAATTTAAGAATTTAATGGGTAAATCTCTTTGTGGTAGAGCTGCTCTTTTTATTTACAATGCCTGCTTTACTTAAAAACAAACAAACAAACAAACAAACAACAGAAGAGTAGAGGATGATAGAGGATGCCCATTTGTCCCAGTTTGACACTGGGACCTAAACGCAGCTTACACTAGTGGGTCTGTGTGAAGCTGGCACCATTACACTTCTCTCAACACGCGGGCGTGAGACGTGACGTGTGCGTATCGGGCGATTCGTTTGTAAGCGAGCGACAGAGAGATGTTCGTTTCAGATGTTTGTGTGCACAGAAAGTGAAAATGAGTCGTCCTTCATAAAGTCCAAAGGTTTTAAATGGCCCGTTCTGATTCTCAGTGCTGAGAATTACGCCTGACGTTATTAAAAAAGCCCAAACAGATAAAAACCAAACTGAACGTGTTACATGAAATCCGAGCAAAGCCGCTCGCCGCTCCTAACGACGCCAACACGCAGCAGCTCTCTGTACTCACGTCGCCCACTCGGATGTCCTTGTGGATGGCGAGCAGCTGCTCTTTGATCTGCGGCCACAGGCTGTCCGGTACGTACATCCTCGAGCAGGCCGAGCACTTCTGACCTCCGTACTCGAATGCCGAGCGAATCGTCCCTGTCACAACGCTCTGGATGTCCGCTGACATGTGGACGAAGTGGAAATTCTTCCCCCCGCACTCTGAAAACACAAAGAAGTGATGGACACGAGCTGCTTTTAAAGAAAGTAGTGAGAGCAGACAGCGAGGAGCGCTCCTGACCTCCTGCCAGTCGAGGGAAAGTCCTGTAGATGTCCAGGTTCTGAGCGACCTGCTTCCAAAGACGCTTAAACGTCCTACGAACACAGAACCATTTGTAAGAGACGTACAAGCGGAGGACGAAAGACGTTTCACACATCAACTCTGACAAAGCTGAAAGAACCAGACAAACTGACAGATCAAGCTGAAACTGCAGTTCCACTGACATCCAGCAGAGGCGCCAGCAGCGAGTCAGTCCCCGCATGTTTAAGTAACAAGTTTACGGCCTGATGCACAACCTGGTTTGGTCCCCCTTTATAACACCTGTTATAACAGCTGTGGGAGGGGACAATGTTTTTACATCTCACCTGTTTAAACTGTGTTAAGCTTGTTATCATTAGGGGCATGGCCTTTTTGCCTGACACAGCTTCACCTGAACTGAACCTCTGGACCGTGTTTGTGCTGCTGGAGTCTTTTGGAGTATTTTAATGATCTGACCAATAACATGGCTGCTGTGAGGTCACTGTACTAACAGAGCATCCAAGAAGGTGGAGCTCCAGTTTTGGTGCACAGTGAGATTCAGAGATTGAATGTGGTGTTACTGAACTGCCTGTTTAGAGTCTGCAGGACATTCTTGTGTGGAAACAGTCGTAAACATCCTTACGGCACGCTGCCGGTGAAGTTGATGCCTGCCAGGTGCTCCGAGGCGGTGATGGTGTCTCCGAACACGGGGCCGTCAGCGGGCAAGAACTGGATGATGTTTGGTGGCATGCCGCACTCCCTGAGGATTTTATACACGGTGTAGCTGGCAGACATGGCGGTGTCACTCGGCTTCCAGAGGACGACGTTACCCTGGAAGACATGAAAACAGTCCGTCTACAGATCAGCCACAGCTGAAACCAGGACAACTTTATTAAAAGGCAAATTAATGAAGACAGCTGCTTCTATTAAGAGCAGTGTAACTCAGCAGGTCAAACTAATCTATTAGCCTAAACAAATAAATCACGCGGCATGAATGCACGTCTCCCCAGAAAGAGCGTGGCAGTCAGGTCAGTGAGAGGCAGCTAAGGGAGAATCGATGTGTTCTGATGTACTACGGGGAAATCGTCCGGTATCTTGGAGTTTTGGGAACGTTATCCTCTGGACGAGTCTGAGAGCCGAGTGCAGGATTCACCCAGAGAAGAGCTGCTCGACTGCAAAGAAGATCGCCCTCAAACCTGAATCTGACCTGTGGGATGTGTAGGACACATTAGGCAGTGCGAGACTGCAGGTATTCATTAAAGTCAGGAGAGAATGTGGATCTGAGCCACCAGTGGGCTACACACAGCGTGAGTTATATTCACAGCTGAGCAGAGTCGGACTCAGACACTGAATCTCGGCTGGTTGGTGAAGTTGCAGAGCTGCAGAAACAGCTGACGTCACGGGACGCTCGGCCGCATTGCTCCTAACGACCCCTCACACCGAGTCACACCGAGTCGAGCCAAGTGCGCGGCAGTGAAAGAGGCTTTTGTGAGTCAGCTGACACAAACATGACCACACTCACCATCAGAGCCGGGGTGCCCGCCAGGTTTCCACCAATGGCAGTGAAGTTAAACGGAGCCACAGCAGCTACAAACCCCTGAAAGAAACAAAGACATGAGAGCGGTCAGCTGCAGTGAACCGAGCTCTGAGGATGACGCACTGAACCTGCCTCACAGGTCCACCTGTTTACGTGTGACACGGGAGGCGTTACACATGCCCCAGAGCACCGTTTCTTTCCACCCACGGTTCACAGAAAAAAAGCTCACGCAACAACAAAACCATCATAATCATCGCTCTGACCAGCGCTTCACAGCACGTCCTACGCTGGACTGTTTTCATGTGCACCACTTATGGCGACAACAGGAAGTGATGTCATGTTGTGCAGAGTAAAATGTGTTTCTGTTGTTGCTACAGCTAACCTTCAGCCTCCTTCACACGGGGGCTTCTTCTCGAGTCATCACATAAAACAAACAGTCACTCTCGACTAAACACATGGCTCGCTTTAACGAGCAGGTTGTTCCAAACAAACGCCACCACAGCGTGTGAGCATGTGACTCCGCTCACAGCTGCGTGCGGCCTTCACTCTGAGTTCACGGTTAAACTGAAACATTTTGTATTTGCAAGGTCCCGCGTCGGGTAGCCGGGTCGCCTACGTGAGGAGGTCACGATGTAACCTGAGTTTTACCTCCAGCCCTCGGTACAGTGTCGTGTTGGCGCTTCCCTCTGCGTCCAGCGGCTGCTGCTGCTGCAGCTCGATGGCGTGTTTGGCATTAAACCTGAAGAAGTCGATGAGCTCCGCGGCGGCGTCGATCTCCGCCTGCACCACCGTCTTCCCCTGAATGCCCAAAAACGAGACAAAGGGAAACAACTGTGAGGACACGCCCCTCTTTAATCTGACCCCGCCCCCTGGCTCGCGCCTACCGTACCTGTCCGATCATGGTCTTGGCCAGGATCTCGGCTCTCCTGGGTCCGCTGATGACGTCGGCGGCTTTGAAGAGGATCTGAGCTCGGTCCTCGACGGGCTTCAGGTCCCACTCCTTCCTCGCCGCCACAGACGCTGTGATGGCTTTGTTGATGAGCTCCTGCACGAGACACAGAGAGAACATGACCAAAACATACTGAAAACCAGGGTTTCTGCCCCGAGAGCATGGACGCTTCACGATTAGACGGCAGGAGTCCCGTCACGCTGCACCTCCGTCATTCAGACCTGCGATGAGCTCACCTTGTCAGCGTAGCAGAACTTCGCCACCTTGTGTGAGTGATTGAAGGGCTGGAAGAGGAAAGGAGAGAGAGCTGTGACACCTCAGCGTGCGCTAAAGGTAAACGTGACGAGACTGAACGACCAGCGTTTCCTCACAGAGAGCTGGTATCTGATGCTTTTGGTCCACACGTGCTCGTCTCCCACCACACACGGGATCTCCTCCGTCCTCCCCTTCACGCTCGCCAAGGCCTGCAGACACACAGCAGGGCATGCAGAGTGAGAGGGGTGAGGGAGTGAGAGGGGCGAGGGAGGGTTGAGGGAGTGAGAGGGGCGAGGGAGGGTTGAGGGATATGTCTGTGAAGGTTCTCAGTCATCCAGGTCATCGTAGTCAAAGGAGTTTGCAAAGAAAAGCGTCTGGACTTCTTTGAGTTGCTTGAAGACGTTTCACCTCTCATCCGAAAGCTTCTTCAGTTCTAAGGTCAAATGGCCGAGTCCCAGATTTAAACCCAGTGGGAGTTTCCCCAAGGAGGACACAAGGACCCCTGGTGATCCTCTAATCACATGCGCCAAGGTGTGGCGGGTGTGGGACCTAATCAGCCAGGGTTTCGGGTGAGCTCATTGTGAAACCTGGCCCCACCCTATCATGTGATTTCCTGAGGTCAGATGGCCCAGGATGTGAGTGGGCGTTAAGGCGTCTGGGGAGGGAACTCAAAACTGGATTATAGATGGCAGACAGTTGGTGTCGTAAACCACCACCATCTTTGAACAGAGGCGGTGGTTTACGACACCAACTGTCTGCCATCTATAATCAGTTTTGAGTTCCCTCCCCTGACGCCTTAACGCCCACTCACATCCTGGGCCATCTGACCTCAGGAATTCACATGACAGGGTGGGGCCAGGTTTCACAATGGGCTCACCCGAAACCCTGGCTGATTAGGTCCCACACCCGCCACACCTTGGCTCATGTGATTAGAGGATCACCAGGGGTCCTTTGTCCTCTTTGGGGGATACTCCCACTGGGTTTAAATCTGGGACTCTCGGCCATTTGACCTTAGAACTGAAGAAGCTTCTCGGATGAGAGGTGAAACGTCTTCAAGCAACTCAAAGAAGTCCAGACGCTTTTCTTTGCAAACTCCTTTGACGAGGGTTGAGGGAGTTAGAGGGGTGAGGGAGTGAGGGGGGTGTGCAGGGCGAGAAAGGGGCGAAGGAGTGAGAAGAAGGAGAGAGGGTGAGGAGGAGCAGAGTGAGCTCAGACCTTCAGCAGCTCCACCCTCTCATGGCTGCCCTCTTTGAAGCTCAGGATTGGCTCATTTTTCACCTCCACAGCTGCACAGGGGACCGTCTTAAACCTGCAAACACACACACAGACACACACACACACACACACACACATCAGGGTACATAGAACCAGCATGGAGCTGCTGGATTTGAGCTGATCAAACTGGTCCCACTGGGAGGATGCTGGACTCCTGAACTGTGCAGCTAATCAGTAACCACACACACACACACACACACACACACACACACACACACACACACAGAGTCTCTCCTATCTGCAGGTTTTCTGCTTTCACAGGGATGAGCTGACTGAAGGGAAGCCGTCTGTCAGGACCTCCACGTCTCCACGTCACAGTTCCTTCTTCTTCTTCTCCGCGACCCCTCTAATGTGTTTAACCCCCGTCACATGTCAATCACACGCATCTTTCCTCCTATTGGTGGTTGCGTCAGTTGCCGCTGTGTCCCGTGACATTATAAACTTACATGTTTCTCTGCTGGGTCTGTTGTTTATCTGTCAGTCCAGGTGTGTATCAGAGGAAGATAACCGAGGTCTTTATAGAGCCGCGCTGTTTGCTGATGGTTCTCACGACCTGGTTTTTCCAGCCGGATCCAGCTGAGCCGGATCGCTGCAGCGCCTCCTCCGTCTATGATTAACCCGTCTGAGGAAAAGGTCGGCCAGCTGCTGTTTGCGTTGGAGGAGGACGCAGCACTACGCCAGCTGGTGGCATGTCAGGCATTCACACACAGCTGTGTGTTCACCTGTGTGGCTCTGCAGGCCAGACGCTGACGGCAAAATGAATCTGAGCGCGTGCAGTGAAAAACATGCGAAACACAGTGGATTCACCTTAACGAGCAACCTTAACCTAACCCTGTGTAGCAGTAACTTAACGTTAACAAGTAGCTCTTCTCTCCAAAAGTTGAATCTGTTCATCTGGACGTAGCGTTTTGTGGGAGAAACGTTTCGTCACTCATCCAAGTGACTTCTTCAGTCTCAGCTGACTGCAGGTTTCCCCAAACCTTATAAACAGTACATTTGCATAATGACTGAAACCAGCCCACTGAAGGAACAATGGGCTGTGAGGTCAGTTCCTTAATCATAATTATGCAAATTCCCATGACCATTGATCAACAACCACTGACCAAAACCCACTGATCAAAGAACACTGATCAATGGCCATGAGTCCCATTCACAGAGAGTTGGGGAATGGCTGCAATCACAGCATTGTAAGATGGTGACAGATGTACCCTTAGGCCCCCTCCTCGATTCAGAGATGGTCTTTCCCTTTTCACGTAAATGGCCTCCTTGACTCCGCGCTCAAACCAGCGTTCCTCCCTGTCCAGGATGTGTACATCCTCATCATTGAAAGAGTGTCCACTGGCCTGTAGGTGTAAATAAACTGCAGAGTCCTGGGGTCCGTTCTTCGTACCTCGCTTACTACATCCAAGATCAAATCATCGCGCTAACCTTGAGCTCGCTAATCCGGTTCTCCGAACACACCTGTTGTTGACGATTAGTATAGCTGGATGAAGTAATGTGAGATCACTGGGTGGCTTAAAAGGGGCTACGCATCGATAGTAGAAACATTGATCGGCAACCCTGTGATTGGTCGGCGAAGACGTCGGCGGCGCAGCTCAGTATTTTTCGGCAGCAGAGCAAGAACTCTTGATCGAGGGATATCAGGAGTTTCAGAGTTTAATTAAAACGCAAGGGAACACTGCAAAGGCTGCAAAAGCAAGGAGAGAGGGCTGGCAGAAAGTTGCTGACAAATTAAACTCGTAAGTAATTTATTATATTATATTACATTATATCCTCTTTCACATTAGAGCCACAACAGGACCCACTAGAACATGGGAACAAGTAAAAGTGAAATATAAGAATATTCTACAGAATGGTAATATTTATCACTTATATTGCTTTTAGTCTCCTGAAAAGAGACCCTGAAATAATCTCTTTGTTTGTTTATAACAGCAACCAAGAAAAGGGCAGAGCAAATAAAGACAGGTGGTGGTCCTGCACTCCCTCGTGTGTGTGTGTATGTGTGTGTGTATATATATATATATATATATATATATATATATATGGAGGAAGGACAGGAAGGATCCTGTCTATCCCGCAATATACGCTAAATTCTATAAACTCTCCTTATCAATCTTGCACCTTCCTTGCTCGCGTACAAACGGACAGGACATGGCTGCGACAGACTTCCCAAATCCACCTTCGCTTTTATAGCCGTGGTCTCTCATCTTGATTACACTAAGTAATTTACTATTACTACTCTAAAATATGAATCTGACATGATCTACTACATGTAACAGAATGATTATAGTACATTTCCCTTTTTTTCGGAAATGACCTGTATGTATCTGTATGAAATCAATAAAAGAATCAAATACTGCATTATCTTTAGTTACATTGATAATATTTATTTATGGTAAAACAGTGGAGAAATATCGCTCTTGCTTTCGTATAAATGAAGCGGACATACCTGAGTGGCCGCGATCTAATCCTGTTTACATAAAGTAAACCTGCTCCCGAGCAGGCTTACTCTTACGGATCTGTTGCTATGACAGCAAGTCCCAGATGAGCTTCGGAGAACCGAACGATCCAAGATCACGCGAAATCGTCAACAATCAAATCCGGCTAACTTACTTAGCGAGGTACGAAGAACGGGCCCCTGGCCTGATGAGGTTGCTCTTCTGTGTTGTGCCATCCGCTTCGCTAGAGGTTGTTTGGTTTCCCCAATGTATAAATCCTGGCAAGCCTCCTGGCACTTAACAGCGTACACTATGTTACTCTGTTTGTGTCGGGGGACCCGATCCTTGGGGTGGACCAGTTTTTGGCGCAGCGTATTTTGGGGTTTAAAAGCCACAGAGACGCGGTGTTTGGAAAAAATGCGTCTCAACTCAAAGACCATCTCTGAATCGAGGAGAGGGCCTAAGGGTACATCTGTCACCATCTTACAATGCTGTGATTGCAGCCATTCCCCAACTCTCTGTGAATGGTACTCATGGCCATTGATCAGTGGGTTTTGGTCAGTGATTGTTGATCAATGGTCATGGGAATTTGCATAATTATGATTAAGGAACTGACCTCCCAGCCCATTGTTCCCTCAGTGGGCTGGTTTCAGTTATTATGCAAATGTACTGTTTATAAGGTTTGGGGAAACCTGCAGTCAGCTGAGACTGAAGAAGTCACTTGGATGAGTGACGAAACGTTTCTCCCACAAAACGCTACGTCCAGATGAACAGATTCAACTTTTGGAGATTTACTTTCCTGGATGATTGAGAATGCATCAAGAAGTAGCTCTTCTGATTTTTATTAACACACGTGGCGTTCGCGTGGTACGGGCTGAAAATGATCACAGCCACACAGACCTTCACAAAATTAATGTCAGGTTGAACTTTAGAACTGACCTTAATGTAAAGATTCAGGATTCCCACATACAGAGATTACCCAGGCGAGGCTATAGATTCATCTGGAGCTCAAATCATAATTTCACTCAGACAGGACAACAAAATCATCCATAATTCAGAATCCTCATCGCTCTTATTTTGAAAGCTCTGTTGCTGCTTAATTGGACTGTAAACCCAGAGTCATCGACACCCCTGAAACTGCCCGTTTTAACGGCCCACATAAGGCCCGGTGTGATCCGAAGAGAGCCCGTGGTACCACGTCTGCTTTTTAATGTAAATGAGTGGCAGTACAGGTTAGCGTGTCATTACACCTGCACTACAGGCCACGACATAAAACCAGGCGGTGATGGCAGTATGACATCGATGCTCCGAAGCTTCCAAGGCGCATTTTCCTTGAACCACTGCTTCAACGCCTGCTTCAGTGCGGAAAATCACACGTGACCAATGAGGTCCCCTGAATGAATCCCATGACTGGTCAAGACCATCAATAACACTTTGTATCGCCTCAGTGCCGTGTGAATATGCATTTTTGAAATCTGGAGACATTTTCAACAAGAAAAGAAACAAAAACAGTGGAAAATTATTGTTTGTCATTAAAATCTTTAAATCTCGATCCCATGTAAACAACCACACCTGCCCTGATTACACAATCAAACCCTACCATCCCTCACATCCTCCGTTTCCCCGGGCACGCCTTCTTCAAACTACTACATTACAGGAGTTTACAGAATCGACAGACCATCCATCTTTGCAAAATTGTGTTTATATCGTCCACACAGACCTTGGTCACACTCAGCACCATTAGTGCAACATTGTTACGCTGTCTCCTTTTTCACCACTAGATGTCACTGAAACGACGCTTTGAATGAATGAACCCATTTTCAGTACAGTTGGTGAAGTGTTTCAGTGCTGGTTCATATTTGCGCAGCACTATACACGGCTGAAGGGTTTCTTCCTGCTAAAAGGGAGTTTTTTCTTCCCACTGCCGCTAAGTACTTGCTCATCTGATTGTTGGTGTTTCCCTGCGTTATTGTAGAGTCTTCACATCACATTATAAAGCTCCTTGAGATGACTGTTGCTGTGATTTAGCGCTGTACAAATTAAACTGAACTGAATTTAGGGGTTTTTCCGCGCCCTCCGGCCTGGACTGGCCCCTCTGGGTGCGGTTCGTGGAACCACCTGTTTGACACCAAATTTACACACTGACTTCTTTATCGAATGTTTGTAAGATATCTTGTTTGTTTTCATCCGAGCCTATCAGGTAAACACACCTTTCAGGTAAATGGCGTAATAAAATTAATTCATAAAGATCTTCCGGGATTAATGGAGTGGTACCCAGATGGCACCACCGGAGGTGCGAAAGGTAACAATGTCTAGCAGGTGTCTTCTTACCTGTGCTTCCCTCTATTCCCCTGAATGTGATGGAGTATGAAAGTAGTATTAACACGTAAAATACTTGAGTAAAAGTACTTGGTTTAAGTTTGTGTGCAGGCAGTTCAGGCAGCAGCTGCCGATCAGGTGTCATTACATAACCTGTAAACCTGTCACACGCGACCCACCGGACCGTTACCGCCCCACACGGCCAGCCTGGACCTCCACGCACGATCCGTCCCGTCACAGCATCGGTTATCGATCAGGATATCAGGTTATCGATCGGAGTCGGAGGCCCTGAGGAGGCTAACTAGCTAACTGACATGCTGCAGAATTCAAGGAGTCTCGTGCGAGAGACATGCGCAGACCTACCCCCTCCAGGACCGACACACGGCCGCCCTCACGCGGAGCATCTTCCCGCCACAGGCCGCTGATTCACGCTGAAGGAGAAAGCCTATAGACCCGCTAAAAGAGCTGATCTGGCCGGAGCATGGATCAATAAACGATCGGAATCAACTTTCAGGTGACACCGCCCCCTAGTCGACTACACACACACACACACACACACACACATCCCAACTCACTGCGACCGGGAAGGGGACCCTGGTTTACTTATATCGTTCAAGTGCTTCACGCTGTCTCTACACATTGGTTACATAACTCTACCAAAGTGTCACTAGAAAACCATTCTCAATCTCTCAGATTGGAGTAAAGAAGAGCAAATATGTTTGTTACAAGACTTCAGGAATCATAAATCCCCCCTCCCCACTACCTACGATGGAACCTTCCACAGGCGAATCTGCCATTGGCTACTCAGTAAAACAGGTCAGCCAATCAGAGGCCATATTCCAGGGGTCGGAACGAGGCTCCATATTTGACAATGTTCTTGATCTTTCGGTCAAGTCTGCAGTGTCTCTCTGATAATTTATTTGATTGTATTTCATATTTAATTATTTTTTTTTACTTTATAGATACTTTTGCGCTTTATTATTAAAATTGAATTGTATAATATTAACTTCAGTTAAACAAATTTTCTTTTTTAAGTTAAGTATACAACTTAACATGTGTTCTGTATTTTGAATAAATCACATGCACATTAAAATAAAATGGCCTGTTTCAGAGCTCGAGCTGGATATTTGTTTTGGCCTGGCTCCAGTCCTGAGGTTCACTGGACTCGTGAAACCAGGAGGAGCAGGTGAAGGATTATCCTGCTGAGAAGAGCTGCTGAAACGGTGGCCATGAACGGCCATGAACGATGGCTAAGTTGTGAGAGCCAAAGATGAAGCACGTTGGCTCTCTGAAGTCATGCTGTCATTTACGTCATGAAAACGTTTATTTAATCCTGCTGTCATCTGCGTGAACTGCAGTCAGTATGACACAGAAGGACCACAAGATGGAGACATAAACCTCTGACTGAAGTCAAAGGAGACGAGCTCTTTTATTGTCCACAGGTTCTCAGTTGGAGTCTCTTGAAGTAAAACCAGGTGTGCCTTCTGAACATACTGCATATGCACAAAAACAGTGCTTTGATTTGAAAGGTTCAGAGAGAGTTTAATGACTCCATCAGTTATAATTTCTGACCAGTTTAACCAACTAATGATTATTCTTATGTTTTCATATTCATATCTTCCTAAATGTTCTTGTTTCACACTTTTCAGCCTACCTCAGAGTCACAGTATATTTTAACGCGTTTGATGCTGCACGTGAGACTGTTTTAAATTAATCTGTGAACTGCTGCTAGCATTTATATTTAAAACTAATAATATATAATACAATATATTATAATATTTAAAAACGTTAATTTTACTTTTTAATTGTATTTGTATTTAATTGTAATTTAATATATGTATAATTTCTGCCTTCGCGTTTTTCTGTCTTTGCCCTTCTTGTCCCAGTCTGCCCTCCGTACCGTGAGAGGCGTTAACAGTGGATAAGACTCCGGTGTTGTTGTGGAGATTAGCTTCTTACCTCCTATATCCAGCGGCTCAATTCACAGCTATCAGCCGGACTACCGGAGCTAGCGGCGGCTACAGCGGAGCAGCGGCCCGTCCGAGCAGCCGGAGGCGGTGAGTATCGCTGTCAGGGAGTCGCTGTCATTAGCCGCTAGCTGTTAGCCTGCTAACAGCTGTGTGACATGTAGCTGCCTACAGCCGAGCGATGCTCGACTGATGTGTCCGGTGATTACCTCGACACTCAGCACCCAACCCGACAGGGTTATAACGGACTGGTCTGCCGAGCCTCAGCGCTCCGGTGAGCTAACGGAGCCCAGGCGGCTTGCCAACAGCCGAGCTAGCTGTGCTTCATCATTGCTCAGGGCTACCCCGAGACTACACTTTATCATCAGCTGTATGCAGCAAGGTGGTACACAATATTAGACCTAGGAGAGGGTAATTACAGTGTGTCAGTTACATGCAGTTGAAGTAAGTCCAGCATGATTAAATTCTTTAGGCAGTAAAAGTACACAGGTAGGATTGGGGTCAGGTAGTAAAAGTACACGGTAATGACTCAGAGAGGGCAGGAGATGTTTATGTCAGATGCCAGGCACGCTCCTGAACATGTGGCTGCTGTTTGCCTTGTCCTGTGCTGTGATTGGACAACATGATGGTGATGGTGTTTACAGGTGTGTCTCTGGCAGCAGTGTATGGGTCAGGTGGCTCCAGTCGGACACCATGAGTTCTAAGGGAGGCGGCACCGCTCTGACCCGCCGTAACTACAGGCTGGCGTCAGACATGGACAAGCCGAGATCCACAGGTATGAATGCTCAGTCACTTGAGCACGAACCCATCACTTCTGCCCTCCAATTGGTCTGTCTGAGTCAGCTGTCCCTCTGCCAGGTATCGTGAATGAGAAGCTGCTGAGTGACTACCTACACCATGTGTTTCCTTCCACTAAACAGGGACCCACGCTGGCCTCGCTCAGGTAAGCTCAGGCTGTGACTCCGCCTCCTTCTCTGATGCACATCTCTGAGCAGGTAAGAGTCGGGACGCACATCAGGTTCAGTTTTTACAGCTCTGAACACAAACTGAACACAAACACTTTATTTGTCTGATCTGGTTTCTATTTTAAGTGTGTGAGGCTGTAAAACTGAAACCAGACGCAGGAACGCGGCCGACGTTCACAGCTGCTGCTTACTCTGAGTGTGTGTGTGTGTGTGTGTGTGCGCGCGCGCGCGCATGCGTGTGTGTGCATGCGTGTGGGTGAGTGTCCTGAGTTCCTGGTTAGTGAGTCAGAGGCTCGTTCTTTAAGCTGGCCAGGTTCATGTTACCTTCAGCAGCTTTAAACATAGACACACACACTCAGACACTCTTCACACTTTAATAATCTGCAAAAATGAATTTTCTGTGTGATGTTTTTTCCAAACATCTTTTTTATGCAATAAATTTTAAAATTTATTCAATTTCTTTTTGCTAATTTCTTATTTCTGTGACTGTTTGTGGAGAAAAACTTTTTTTTTTACTTAGTTTTGACTTTAAGTCGGATTCTTTTTCGATCTAACTTTTTGCTTTTATTCTGTTTTTGAATCTTGGTTCATGCTGTAGTGAGATTTATTTTTTTATAGTCGTGGACATCTTTGACTTTTATGTTTCAGGTTTTTTTTAGGATGTAGTTCTTTCTCTTGTCTTTTTTACAAACTGATGTACTTCCCAAAATTGTTTTTTAATAATTGTTACTTTTCTTTTTTTGATAAATAATTTGTTGGGTTTGTTTCTAACTGAATAACTGTGCTGTGATTACCTGATGTGACAGTCGTGTGCTGGTGTTTGTCTGTGTAACGAGTCTGGTCTCTGTGTCAGTGAACGATGTTTAAATGGAAAAATCACACAGACTGAGTTTGAAAGAAGGAAACGATAATGAGAAACTCTGAGAATAAAATCTTTTCTGTCCCTTTGTCATCTTTTCCTGTCACTCTGGGTTTCAGGAAGCCTCTGGGTTTCCAGGATCTTCCTGCTCACTTGGAGAAGCTGCTGTCTGAGGACACACCTACCGAGGACGGTAAGGCTGGAAGCGTCTGTCTGCCTTTAAAACCAAACTTTATGGTCTGTGACTCAGAGTGAGCTCAAATGTCTGATAACACTAACACCGTCACCTGAACGTGTGCAGGTCAGGCTGTGGACGGTCGTCTGGGTCCTCAGCCCGTTGTCCTCGATCACACCAGCGGCTTTGAAGGACTCCTGTTTGTGGACGACGACCTGCTGGGGGTGAGACACGCCGGAGACCATAAACCACTGAAACGAGTCAAAGTTTGGACACGTGGCTGATTTTTGTCCAGACTTTTGATTGGTACTGTAGGAAAAACACTTCCTGTGTGTGATGAATTTCTCTGCATTCAGGTCATCGGCCACAGCAACTTCAGCTCCATCCGAGCGACCACCTGTGTTTATAAAGGTACGTTGTCTCAGACCCCGAAGCAGCTTTGAGTTTTGGTTTTGTGCTGAACTGACTCAGTAAATATGAAACGCACCAAAAATGAGCCCTGAAACCGAAAAACTGGCACAGGAAACATGACCTTTTCTGCAGATGGGCTTGCTTTTCACAATAAAAGCCCTGGATGGCTTAGGGGAGCAGTTTATAGGGGTCGTCTGATTGTCAGGGTTTTTCTGTATTATTTTTGACCTTCCAATATAAAGCACCTTGAGGCGACTGTTGTGATGTGGAGAATGATTTTAAGCTGTTTCTGTCTGCAGGGAAGTGGGCCTACGAGGTGCTGATCTCCTCTCAGGGTCTGATGCAGATAGGCTGGTGTACCCTCAGCTGTCGCTTTAATCAGGAGGTATGCACACACACACAGCGCATGTTGTGGGGAAAACAAAACATGAAATCCGACTGGGAACTGGTCAGAGCTGTTTATATGTGAAATATCAGAAAAAATAAATGCTGCAGATTCGTCCTCACTGCTGGAGCCTCTGCTGGAGTCAGAGGAACTGCAGGATGTGGAGGTTGATGCTTGATTAGACCACAAAGATGACTGTTACTCCTACATTAATGTTGAGTGTGAAGATTCAAAAATGTTGGAATATTTCTAGGTACATTTAAAAAAGAAGTAATTGAAGTTGGATATTTGCTTCAGTCAAAAAGCTAAATCGAGTTTTCTGTGGTGAAGCTGGTGGTTGGTGTCTGAGGGAGTCCATTAAAAACATGGCTGTTTTTGACCTCTGCTGCATCCGCTACCATGAAGGATGGCGGCACGATGATGCTGAGCAGTGTGTTTTTGTGCTTAGGAGGGTGTAGGTGACACGCCAGACTCGTACGCTTACGACGGAAACAGAGTGAGAAAGTGGAACGTGACGACGACAAACTACGGAAAGGTGAGCGTGAACACAGACGCTGGAATCTGCCTCTTTGTTTGATCATGTGACCATAACGGCGCATTTTCTCTCCCCAGTCGTGGGCAGCAGGAGACATCGTGAGCTGTCTGATAGACCTGGATGAAGGAACCATCACGTTCTGCCTGTGAGTCCCTCTGTCCTTTCCTTCGGATCCGTTTGTTCGTCTTTTTACATCTTTGGTTCACACCGAGAACCTCTGATCATCAACATATCAGGATAGCTTTCAGTCCTTCACTTATCCTAACGTCAGCCTGGAGTTTCAGTCTAGCTGTCAGTGGAGCATGTGACCAATCAGAAAAACAGACAGGTGTCCTGATAGCAGAGCAGCTGACTTTACAAAAAAAGATAAAACTGTAATAAGGAGAAAATGTGAAGACAGAATAGACTAAAAGTAACATCTGGGAAACATCTGTAGTGTATGTTAGTTATACAGAATGTTTGTCACACTTAAATGTTTCAGAACATCAAACAAATGTAAATGTTAGACAAACTCGAGTAAACACAAAATGCAGTTTCTAAAGAAACTGTTTGTTATTAAGGAGGGGAGAATACTCTGTGGGCTGGCGAGACAAAAGTTGAACTTTTTGGAAAGTTTGAGCCCCCGTGGCGTAAAATTAACAGCATCTCAGGAAAGGAACATGATATCAGCCGTAGGACATGGTGGTGGTAGTGAGATGGTTTGGGGCTGATTTGCTGCCTCAGGACCAGAAGACGTCTACCAAAACATCCTGAAGGAGAATGTATATGAGTATCTGTTCATGACTTGGCTTCTGCAGCAGGACAATGATCCAAAAAGTCCACCTCTGAATGGCTTTTGAAAAACAAAAGGCTTTGGACGAGTGGAGTGGCCTAGTCAAAGTCCTGACCTGAGTCCGATTGAGATGCTGTGGCATGACCCTAAAAAGGCAGTTCATGCTCAAACCCTCCAACAATTCTGCAAAGACGAGTGAGCCAAAATTCCTCCACAGCTGGGAAAGACTCACTGACAGTTATCACAAATGCTTGAAGGCAGTTGTTGTTGCTAAGGGTGGCCCCACCAGTTATTAGGTTAAGTCACTTTTCCTTTGATAAGCCTTTCTGGGAGTTTTTAATAATAATAGTGTATAGTTTATTGATCCCCGTGGGGAATTTCCTCTCTGCATTTAACCCATTCACTCTGTGAAGCAGTGGGCAGCGAATGGGTGTCCGGGGAGCAGTGTGTAGGGACGGTACCTAGCTCAGGGGTACCTTAGGGGGATTCGAACCCCCGACCTTCCGATCATGGGGCCACCACCCTACCTACTGAGCTATCCCTGCCCCATTTTCTGGGTAAATCATTCTGATTTCTGGCCGTCACAGATGAGACAGTACATGTTGGTCTGCAGGCTGAATCAAAAGGTTTTAAGCTGTCAGTGACTCCGTTTGTGGTTGATTTCTCTGATGTGTCCTCATTGTTTAGTAAAGCATTTTCCTGCACTGAGCGTGTTCTCTGTGTCCTCAGGAACGGCCAGTCTTTGGGGACGGCCTTCACCAACATTAAGATGGGTCCTGGCATCGCTTACTTTCCCGCCATCAGCCTCTCCTTTAAAGAGTCAGTGGCTTTCAACTTCGGCAGCAGGCCTCTCAGATATCCTTCGCAACTAATTGCAAAGTGTCCGAAAGCCCTGCCAGCAGGTGTTAGTGCCACTCCCCTGTGAGCTGGTTATCAGGGCCATACGTTGGCTCACAGTGATCATGGTGGAGTCATGGATGGTACAGAGAAGCTTCTACAGATGTAGGATTTCAAACTGAGCTCTTTTTAACTAAGCAGGTCTCACTTTATTTTTTCACCAGCCATCTGAAAAATGCTGTTTGACTTTATGGGTTTATAAAAGTCTATTTGCTTTGAAAGATTTCCCTGGAACATCTGTAAATGGAGAGTCTTCTTCACACACTAAGGTTAATTATGGTGTCCCACAGGGTTCAGTGCTAGGACCAATTCTGTTTACATTATACATGCTTCCCTTAGGCAGCATCATCAGGAGACATAGCATACATTTTCACTGCTATGCTGATGACACCCAGCTCTATCTGTCCATGAAGCCAGGTAACACACACCAATTAGTTGAATTCGACTGGATAAATACTCCTGTGGTGTTGTGAACTTGTCTTTAACCCAACTGTGACCCACGTACCCCGTGGACGGCTACCTGCCCCTCCAGAACCCTCCAGCTGCAGACCTGATGAAGGCCCACAAACTACTGGGCTACATCAAGAACGTCCTGTCCACCGCCATCGACACTCAGGTAGGAACACGAGCAGGTGAAAATGGCATTTCCTGTGTTCTGCCTGTTGGGTTGACATGCAGGTGAAGTGAAAGGTGTGTTCTTTGTCTGTCCCGTTACTGCTGCAGGAGGAGGGGCTGGTGGAGAAGGACTGCGCCGTGTGGAGGCTTCACGGAGAACCGACCGTCCTCGTCACTCTGGCTCACATCTTTAACCACTTCGCTCCACTCATGGTGAAAGATGTTGCGTCTGTGTTTGTAGCCGATTCCCTATATTTCATGAAACATTCAGGAAACTGAAAAAGAAACCAAAGATACCGATGTGAAGCTATCAGATCGTTAAAACTGACCGCTGTTCTGTTGATAACTCATTTTAACCACAGTGCTGTTTAAGTACTGTGGTACTTAAACAGCACTGTGTATGAAAATACGTCGGCTCGCTTCCTGTCGTGGTTCATATGAAGCATAAAGTTTCTAATAATGAGCCAAGTGTCACTCAGACTGTTTCACATGATCCTGCTGTGAGGCTGAGACACAACTCGTGTTACTTTGTAACTGTAAAGTTTAAAAGAAAAGACTACATGCATCCACGTGAAGGAAGTGTGGTTTGTGGTTTTGTATGTTGCTGAAAGCTTCACTGAAGCAAACTGGAGATGGTCTTTGTTATAATTCCCAGACTGATCGTACACCGTGATATGCTCTTTCTGATTTTAGATATATTAAAGCGACAGATAACGAGTGCTCTGCAGCTGATTAAATCCATCCACCGCGGAAACTAAATCATCTGTTTGAGGCGCTGTTTGTGCAGGCGATGCGTTTGAATGGATGAAATCACCTCTGTCTGAAAATGTGATGTCATCAGGTCATGTGCACTGATGGTGGGACTGTCTGGTTGCAGTGTAAGGTGTATCTGGTGGAGGACGTGCTGATGAACTTCCTGCTGGGGATTCTGGAGGGAGGAGGTTCGGTGGACGAACACCCGCTCATCCAGCAGCTGCTCGACCTCTTCTGGCTGCTGATGGAGGTAAATCTCGGCTCACAGCTCTGACCATGGCGCTCCCACCCGCCACCGCAGGCCTAAACCAGAAAACTCGACTGTGCGTACACAGGCTAACAGCAAACACGCACAGAAGATCAAAACGTGTAAACAGAACAAAGAACCAGGACGCGCCCCAGCTCAGGTTCAAAGACGTCATTTAAAGTCACCTGAGAGTTGCTGCATTTATAACTGGCCTTGTTGACCGTCACCTTAACACCTGTTTACCTCATTGTTGCGGCTCCGCCTCGTGTCCGACTGTACAGGTGCGTTTTCATCGTGACATCCTGTTTCGATACAGTCGAGCTAAAGTCACACAAAAACATGAAACCCAGGTTTTTTTATTGTGAAAACCACAAACGTAACAAATCATTTAAAAATTTTACATTTCAAGAACGGTCTGATCAGCTGGTCGTCGTTGATGATCTGTGGTAAAGCTCCTCCTCGGTTATTAAAAGCACGCAGACGGCGTGCATCACGACCTTTAGACTAACTTTTGCCACACAAACACTTGATCAGCATCTTTTATTTATTCCTGTGTGGAGAAACCTTCATCGCCTGCAGGCTGGGCTGAAAGTGTTAGTCCAATAATCACACAACTGGCATAGTGACTCCAACTTTAATGGTCGCCTTCTTTCGTACCACTACAGAAAAACTGACCCTCCAAACTTCTACACCCCCTTTCCAGCCTGCGCGTAGCAATGCCCCCCCACAGGACACTTGCGCAGTAGGACACATACATCTTAACAGAAAGCTCCTCTTGGTTAGTGACCTCAAAAAGAGGGAGCAATTCCTGCTTTACACAATCTCCTCACAGGAGGAGGCCCCGGGTTTGCATCGACCTGTCATGTGTCCAAAATTCTTCAAGATGCGTTTTTCTTTTTTAATGGTCCGTCAACCCACTTTCAGGCCTTTTTGTGAACTATTTGTGAAAAAGGCAAACTTTTAAAGATAACAGGCTGAAATTTTCTTCACATCAAGATGAATCCGGATCTGTAATTTGGGACAGAGCATAAAAACATCTCAGAGTGGATGCTCTCCTGCAGAGTTCCACATCTGAGGATACATGAATAAAAACTAATGACAGTGTGGATGGCATGTGGTTATTAAAATGTTGTTTTAATTCAACTTTCATGTTGCTCCACAGAAACAAAAACATCAGCACATTCTATTATTATTAACTTGTTATTATTGAACAATGTTTTGGAGTATTGCACAGTACCTTCACCTCCTGTAGGAAGTGTCGGAGCTGCCCAGGACACCACCTCCAGAAGCGGGCACCTCGGCTGCCTCCTTTCAATGTGGAGACGTAGCGGCTCCACTCAGGGCGCCTCCTGAATGGCTGAGCTCCGCCCTCTCCCTCTAAGGGGAGCCCGCCTGTCAGACAAAGCTTATCTCCACTGTGAGGAATTGCTCCATCTGGTGGCATTAAGGTTCAATTAAAATGTTAACGGTTGGGTTAAATGACTAGTGACCGTAGCGACGTTGACTGGTCGCACGTCCGTGTGGGTGTTTCTGCTCCAACCGCTGCCTCTGAGGCAGAAACTCTTTGAATGTTTCAAACACGTGTAGAGACCACAGTTCATGCTGAGCTCGGAAAATAAGTCACAGCATGCTGAAGTAAGCCTTTCTAGGTTAACACTGCAGCCCTGCATGTGTACAGATCTCCTAATAGCTGATGGTTGGTGTATTTTACCTCCTCACGGTGGCACCCAGACTCCACAGAGGAGGACCCGGATATCAGGAGGTTCAAACAAGGAGGCGACAGGGCTAACACCCGCTAACCCGGTTAAAAAGTATTCATTTAAATTGGTGATATTTACTGCAGAGCGTGCTCAGCATCCGCATCAGGATGTTTTTCTGGAGTACCACAGCCTGAAACCCCTCTGTCCTCTGCTGTCCTCTGCTGTCCTCTCTGTCCTCTCTGTCCTCTGCTGTCCTCTCTGTCCTCTGCTGTCCTCTCTGTCCTCTCTGTCCTCTGCTGTCCCCTCTTTGCAGGACCACGAGGTGAACGAGTGTCTGAAGCAACTCATGATGTCCTTACTCAGGGCCTACCGCTTCTCCCCCATCATCCCAGACCTGGGCTTCCAGGTAGGATAAACAAACAGCCACCGAGCTCCACAGCACAGGTTATACAAGATCAGGGGGGCGGGGCCTGCAGAGGGAGCTCAAAGACACAGGAAGTTCATCCTCAGAGACCAAACTTTAAATGTTTGTGTGTGCAGGTGGCGACCAACTTGATCTTCATCTAAAATCAGTGTTTTTCATGTCACATGTTTCCAGATGTTCTCCAGCTGATGTGCTTGTGTTTCAGATACACTACCTGCGGCTGACCACGGCCATCCTGCGCCACGAGAAGTCCAGGAAGTACCTGCTCAGCAACGTCTTATATCCTTCAGCCGCGAAGCTAACGCTAAAGCACTCCATGACATTTAAACCGCTGTCGCGGCGTTCTCCTTAACCGAAGCTCACATTCGACGTTCTGCGCTCGGTCGTGTTCTTTTACATCAAGACTCCTCTGAGGGTGAAGGAGGCGGGGCTAGAGGAGCTCATCCCAACCACCTGGTGGCCCACACACTTCGACAAGGAGGTGAGAGAAACAGAGGCTCTGCCGTTTGTGTCTCCTCGCTCCTGACGTAATTTTATCGAGTGTGTTAAAGTCATTAAACTGAAAGCAGTGAAGCTCAAACAGAGAGAGGCCGTTTATGTCTGTGATGTGGGGGACGACAGATCGGATGTGACGGTAAGAACTGACCGTGACAGACGAATCACAGGCTCCTCAGAGGAAGGCTGCAGCGATCAGGTGTTTACAGCAGCACAGGTGTGAGAGCTTTAAACGATGCTACTTTATTAAACAGGGTAAAGACGAGCTCGAGCCCAAAGACGAGAGCGCTGACGAGCGTCTGAGGCGCCGAGCCTACGAAAGAGGCTGCCAGAGGCTGAAGAAGAGGATCGAAGGTCGGTCTCTGTCACTCGGACGTATTCTGTTTTAGTCGTTTAATGTTTTATTTTGGTGTTTCACTTAGTTCCTGTCTTTGAGACCACCCACCTGTGTGCTCCTCTGACCTCTGCTCTGTTCTCCTGCAGTGGTGGAGGAGTTGCAGGTTCAGATCCTGAGGCTGCTGCTCAATAACAAGGACAAGAGCACGGTGGGTGCAGCGCCGTGATGTGTTGATGATGGCGACCGCGGTCAGGACGCTGCGCTGATGTGTGAATGTGTGTGTGAATGGGTGAATGACTGGATATGTAAAGCGCTTTGGGGTCCTTAGGGGCTAGAAAAGCGCTATATAAATACAGGCCATTTACCATGTTTGCAGTGACGAGACGTTTCAGCATCGGTGTTTCTGTCGGGTGGAGGTTCAGATCAGATACATCAGCTGTGCCGGCTCTCCTGCAGCACCGTAACGCGTATCCAAGCAACTGTCAACGAATTCACGGAGCGAGCGCTCGAACCGATAACGCCCCAGGCTGGGAGTCGCTTTGCTTTAAGCATTTATTTTAAACCAAATCATTACATGTCATCATACGGGAGGAAACGGCGCCTCGGCGTGATGGCGATGACCAGCCATGTTGTTCACCCCGCTGCTCTTTCTTTATTGTAACTGTTGAATCTGTTACTGTCACTGTAAGATCATCACTAAACACATTCTATCACAGACTCATTTCTAGTTTTACAAAATGAAAGTCTTTTCAGTCACGGACACGAGAGCCTTAAAACGTTTTAGCAGCGAACCCGTCAAACTCAGCAATCCGCTCTTTCCCTCAGTACGAGTTGGATCGCTGCACTTTGAAACCACGACTCTGACACACTAAAGAACTTTAACGTCTGTGTGTCTAACAGCAGCTTTTTATTCTTATTCTGCTAAGAGACCAAACGAATGATTGTGCAGTATTTCCTGTTTATCCAGAAACAGATCCGGGGTCTGTCTGTTCTCACAGTTTTTACTCTGTCTGTGTCATCCTTGGATATTTTCGGCCTGACGTAAACGTTAATGTCCTCCACCCGAGTAACACATCAGGCTGAAGGTTTGACTGCAGCAATCGCTTCTCCTGTTTCAAACTGCAGTGAAGAGAAAAACTGAAGCAGGACTCTGATGAGCTCTGCTCCTCTTTCAGGGAGAAGCCTCGCGCTACATTTTCCTCAACAAGTTCAGGAAGTTCCTCCAGGAAAACGCCAGCAACAGAGGGGTAAGGAGCAGCGAGGGACGTCACCCTCTCACGTCATGTCAGTGTTTACACAGGTCAGTTTGTTCCTGTCTGTGAGCGGCGCAGACAAAATGAAACCACAGGTTTGATTTCATGGAGGCGTGTTTTTATCCGTGCACTCTGATCATCAGGTAAAGCCTCACATGTGTGTTTCCACATGCGTGCACTCTGTGTGTTTGAGCAGCACCCCACGGCTCTGTGTCCGCCCGAGTACATGGTGTGTTTCCTGCACCGCCTCATCACGGCGGTCAGAGGCTGCTGGGACGAAGGACACCGCAAGAGTCTGAGCAGCGTGAGCAGCGACGGTACGACTCACTGTGCCACACAATCGCTCTGTGTGTCTGAGTGTGAGTGTGAGTGTGTGTGTGTGTGTGTGTGTGTGTGTGTGTGTGTGTGTGTGTGTGTGTGTGTGTGTGTGTGTGTCTTCCCTCAGTAATGTTCTTCTGTACCCCCCACAGGGGCCTACGTCCCTCCTCAGCTCTTCTATAACGGGAAGGTGGACTACTTCGATCTGCAGAGGCTGGGCGGGCTGCTGTCCCACCTGAAGAAAACCCTGAAAGGTAAGGTGTGCTCCAGGCGGGCATTGTCCTCTGCGTCTGTTATCAGTTGTGGTGTTTGGTAACGTGCTGAATCTGAGCCCAGAGCGCTGGGACACGCAGGAGATCGCTTCACACCAGATCAGCTGATCAGCAGCTGAGAGCTGGGAGAGTCAGAAGTGCTGCAGGACGGCGTGATAGGATTCGTGCTCGCACAAGTCACCAAAGCAGGGACAGCTTGTCTATTCTCAAGATCTCCGTCATTGATTCCTGTCACGTCTGTCACGTGTTTCTAATGACGAGCTGTGCCTGCGTAGGAATGCTGAACTCTGTTTGTGAGGAGCAGCCAATCAGGAGAAAAGGTGCTCAGAGGGGGAGGAGCTAAATAAGGGTACACAGAGGTGTCACATAAACAGGGATTATTGTAAACTCATCCAAGATGAAGGACACAAAGCTGGAAGCAGGTGAGCACCTCCGCGTTAATAACTGCATCAAACCTGAAGTTGGCCATCACAGCTGTCTCCACCAGAGGGAGCAAGAGCTCCATGTTGTATGGAAACCTCTGACATAACCAGTTCAACCAGTTTGCCCCCCAGCAGGCTCCTCTGTCTGCCGGCGTCAGCTCACTGAGGCGCCGCCTCGCGCCAACAGAAGCACCGTTTGAGATTGACGCGTTTCTGATCCTGTCAGGTGTGTTTGATTACTTTACCCCCCGAACACTGAGGACCTTTTCACACTGCTGATGGCGAGGCTCACAGTTATGAAATGCACGAGGCGTGACGGGGTTAGCATTGAGCGCCGTGGGTCCTGAGCCAGTGGGTTTCGCCCCAGGATCAAACCGAGAAGCGTCTGAATGATGTTTTCAGGGGGGAAGTGAGGCCGCCATCAGCAGGTGTGTAATGTGGATTGATTCACTCCGTTGTGCTGACTGGCAGTGCTGCACGACTGCCATCAGTTACCTGCTCCGGCGGACCACTCGCTTCCATTTCCTCTCAGAGGCGGGTGCGCCGCGTCCTCCGACAGTCACTCATGGTGACGAAGAGGAGCCCGAACAGCTGACAGCCATTTGTATTTTGGACGTTTACTTTGAGTCTCAGTAAAGATGTGACTTCAGCCCTGAGCGTGTGTTACTGAACGTTGAGTCGAGGAAGTCCTCTGCAGATTGGTCGGGAACCTCCTGCACAGGCCAACCAGTCAGCTCAGACTTTTAAAACACCCGCCCCCCTTCACTCTCAGCACCCGTGACAGTTTCTTCGTTACTGCCAGCTTCCTGTCAGGCAGATGCTCATTGGCTAACGCTCAGACGCTGGTCTCTGGTAAGTCTGAGGCCGTCTCCTCCTGACGCGCCCGGCACGGCTGGACGGTTTGACCTCGTCAGCGGTCAGAACGTTCGTACAAAGCCAGTGTGAGCTGGCCTGGACCGGCTAAACTCAGAGTTTTAATGTTGGTTTTTAAATGTATTTCTTTGGTTTTTACTATTCTGATTGTATTTTGGGGTCTGAGTGAATATAAAACGCCGCTGTGAGAGCTGAGCTGCGCCTGATGTAACCTGATGTTGACATTTTTCTGCAGACAACATGATGAAACTCATCTGATGGTTTTGTTTTCATGTGTGGAGAACTACAACATGATGAATGTGCCTGTTTTCTCTTTTTCAGACGATTTGGCGAGTAAAGCCAACATCATCATCGACCCCGCGGAGATCCAGGCCACGTCCATGGACGACCTGGACGAGGACGACGAGAGCGGAGCTGCTCAGGTGATGTGGTGATGTCATGTTGTTTTACACAGATTTGTCTCTGTGTCACCGAGCAAACAGTATGTGTAAAAGTACACATGATAAGTGCATATTAAGTATAAGTACTTCAAGATATTGAAATAAACCTGGAACCTGTAAACATTATGAAGAGCGAGTGCTTGGTGAGGGTTTCAACATGTTCTGACGCCATGAAAACCCTGAAACGTTTTTATGGCGTGCACGTTTTGACTTTGAGAGCTGATCTAACGTAACCGAGCAGTGACGCCTCGTCCGTGTTGCTCTCAGGCTTTTTCCATTTGTCTTCATCGTTCCCATTCACTGATCGCGGTTTTTATTCCGTGCTGCTTTAAGCCCCTCCCCTGATTGGCTGCCCTAGCTGAAACTCTGGGTTAGACAGGAAGTGATGTAAAATATGGACTCTGGAATTCCCTACCTCCTGATTTAAGAAATATCTCTACCTTCTCTCTCTTTAAGTCCCAACTCAAAACCCACTTGTTCAAAATAGCTTATCCCACATAACCTCTCCACTCTGCTATTTTAAATTTGTTTATGTCTTATGATTGTGTAAACTCTCTGCTTTTATGTTGCTTTTTACTCTACTGTGTACAGTGACCTTGAGTGTTTTGAAAGGCGCTTTCAAATAAAATGTATTATTATTATTATTATTATTATTATTATTATTATTATATGTCCACTCCCATTTTAAAGAACAAGCTTTTAAAAAATTATCTTCACTGTTGTTTTAATAACCATAGTTTTTAAATGTGTGACCAAACATCTGTGCAGACAGCTGTGACTTCTGACCTCCTGATCCTCTGACATCACTCTTTTTTTTTTTTTTTCTCTGACCACAGAGGCTGCCTGGGGCTGTGGCGATGGGCGGAGCTCTGGCGAGGCCCAGCTGGTTGAGTTCTCCCACTTTGGGTCGGGCCAACCGCTTCCTGAGCACGGCCGCCGTCAGCCTGATGACCCCCAGGCGACCCCTGAGTCAGCCGGAGAAGGTGAAGGTCCGAACGCTCGCCGTGGAGCAGCGCACTGAAGAGGACAGTGAGTACAACTCGCTCTTACTACGTCTACTTCCTACGTTTGCTCAGAGCTTCTCCTGCGTTTGAAAAGACAAAGCAGGTCTTTGTGCCAGTGCGTGGCGCCCCCAGCAGGAAGTCAGTGATTTGTCAGGAAGTTTTCTTTTACAGGCGTGATGAACAGCAACACAGGGAATCACTTCCGGGTTTGCTCGCTTCGCGTGGAGGTTTTAGGAAGTGAGAATCAGAATTTAATCACCCAGGTATCGGGTTCAACGTGACGAGCGAGTCACTTCCTCTGTGGATGCGCCTCGAGGCTGCAGAGCGTTGGTGTGACGGATGCTGGGGTAGAGATGGAGGCAGATGGTCCGCCGTGGCGGCCTCTAAAGGTGCAGCTGGAAGAAGAACTGCCTCCGTCTGCTCCGGCGTCTTCGCTGCGTTTCAGTAAAAGTCTAAAACCCAACAGGTGGCCTCCTGCTGTTTAGGTGGTGCAATGGCACCGGCGTGCAGGACACCAGCAAAGTGAAAGACGAAGTTCCCGAGCCGTCCTCGCAGGTAGGATCGCTGCAGGAAAACGTCTGCGTTTCCATCTTTCAGTTGGAATCTGAGTGTCGTTCCACTTCATCCTCCAATCGAAGGTAGCGATAAATGTTCAGCCACGCTCTCCTTTCTGCACCCAGCACAGTAATCAGAGTACTCAGAGTAAACCGATACAGAGTAGGTGTCCTCCTATACCATAAATCAGTAAGAGAAGGTATGACCTCTCTCATGACCTTAGGATGTGTGTGCATGCCAGAACACTCCTAGGATAAGACGTTCTATCAATTTACAAACGATTATGTTTCCAAGCATGAATGACAATCCAACAATATAAACCTAACATGATTAGTCCTGAGTTCCTGGGTTCTGGTTCTGGATGGTGGGACAGAGCGTGGATGGAGGTGGATCGATCCCTCGCGATGTCCACCCGTTTGTTTCATACCACGTGCTTTCAGCCCGGAGTGTTCAGCTTAACGAGGTCTTCATGTGCCGGGAACTTTAATTGGATCACTTCCTGTTGGGGTGTGTCAGGTGTCCTGTTGATTTCACATCATTATTTTTCACTGTTGGCCCAGACTAAGTTGGTCCTTTATTAGTCATATGAAGTGCTCGTCCCTGATTGGCCGGTTAGACACGGCATGAAGTCGGCGTGGAGCCAGTTATCCTCACCTGAGTCTTTGGGTGGAAGTGCCACAGCTGTAAAAATCTCCTGCCTTTTTTAACCATTTCCTGTTTCTCTTCTCTGCAACCTGAAGTCGAGGGAAGTTATGGCAACGACGGCCTGTTGCTGGGGCGACCGCTCGAGGAGCCCGATCAACCAAATGCAGACAAGTCGCTGCTGGAGATCGTGGACGGGATCGTGATGATGTACAACCTGAGTGTCCATCAGCAGCTGGGGAAGGTGAGTGTGAGTCTGTGAGTGTGAGTCTGTGTGTGCATGCATGCTGTGCACGTCTGTGGTGTCTGCAATGAAGAACAGCGAGCACGTCATGGCCGTGCCTTAAACGAAGCGTCGAAGCAAAGAATTTGTTCCCAGATTTTTTTTTTATAATCAAATTATTCAAAACACTCAATGAACCGTTGCAGCCCTCTGCACATCCAGCAGCGCCTCCACAGGAACATGGCGGCTGAACATGCCCGGGGACGATTTAGAAGAACAAAGTCGGAGCAGGCGATGTGTGAGGGACTTGGAGACGAGGTGTCGAGACCTTATTTTACCTGCTGTTCTGTTTGTTTCTCAGCAGTTAGGAACAAAGAGAGTAACAAGTCTGGATTGTGGCTGATTCATCGTCCTCCACACTGCCCGAGCTCTGTTTTCATCTCTAATGCTAACGTGCAGCCGACACTCGGCTTCACCGGCCCCACCATCGATCCAGTCAGTGCGTTTTAGCATCAGCTCTGCTGTGACTCACAGTTTAACAGCCACACTGACAGAGGGCACAAGTACACACACCTTTCAGCAGCATCCACGACAGTAATCAATACACATGCCTGACTCTAATAAAAACCCTCAACCTGAAGATTTCACTGTGATGAGAGCTGCCCCGCCTCTGTGACGTCTCTGTGAGCACCGAAATTCACTTATGTCATTTTATTTTCATCTTGAAAGTAGAGATAGTGTCTGTCTCCTGAATCCAAACTGGAAGCTGGTTCCACAGAAGAGGGGCCTGAAAACTGAAGGCTCTGCCTCCCATTCTACTTTTAAATACTCTAGGAACAACAAGTGAGCCTGCAGTGCAAGAGCGAAGTGCTCTAATAGGGTGATATGGTACTACAAGGTCATTAAGATAAGATGGGGCCTGATTATTTAAGGCCTTGTATGTGAGGAGCAGGATTTTGAATTCTGGATTTAACAGGAAGCCAATGAAGGGAAGCCAAAACAGGAGAAATCTGCTCTCTCTTTCTAGTCCCTGTCAGGACTCTTGCTGCAGCATTTTGGATCAGCTGAAGGCTTTTCAGTGAGTTTTTAGGACATCCTGATAATAATGAATTACAGTAGTCCAGCCTGGAAGTAATAAATGCATGAACTAGTTTTTCAGCGTCACTCTGAGACAGGATATTTCTAACTTTAGAGATGTTGCACAAATGGAAGAAAGCAGTCTTACATATTTGTTTAATATGTGCATTGAAGGACATGTCCTGGTCAAAAATGACTCCAAGGTTCCTCACAGCATTACTGGAGGCCAAGGTAATGCCATCCAGAGTAAGAATCTGCTTAGATACCATATTTCTAAGATTTTCAGGGCCGAGTACAATAACCTCAGTTTGATCTGAATTAAGAAGCAGAAAGTTAGCGGCCATCCAGGTCTTTATGTCTTTAAGACATTCCTGCAGTTTAACTAATTGGTGTGTGTTACCTGGCTTCATGAATAGATAGAGCTGGGTGTCATCTGCATAGCAGTGAAAATGTATGCTATGTCTTCTAATGATGCTGCCTAAGGGAAGCATGTATAATGTAAATAGAATTGGTCCTAGCACTGAACCCTGTGGAACTCCGTGCTGTAAAGTTTAATGCTGCATATTTTATTCCTGTGACCTTCTCTGCAGCTGGTTTTGTCTGCAGGTGGAAAAACTCTGAATGCTGCTCCACAGTGAGTTTCTCCTTTGGTTTGGTGCAGTGGTCATCGCGCTCCAGTAGGTCACATCACTGTTAATAATCCTTCCATGTTTTAAACTTCTATACTTAAAACCTGCTGAAGTATCTGCGGACGGTCCTGACCTTCAGCTGCATCCACCTTTCTCTCGGATGGGTTTACCTGAAGCAGCGCTCCTACACTGGGCTCAGAGCGCTGTGATTCGTGCGTCTGGTTTTATTTTTACGTTTTTTTCCAGGCGTCTGAATAACGTGTCTGCGTGCATTAAAGCGAAGCACTCCGAGTCCTCTGGTCAGACACGGGCGCCTCGCCAAGCCTGAAGGTTTTTTTCTACTCTGCGATTGGCTCATCTCGCAGTAATCCTCCCGAGACTAATGCTGTGCGACCTCTGACCCCTGTCTCATTTGAAAGCGCCTCTGTGAGTCTGTGACGTGTGCGTTTCCATCACGTAGCAGCTGCGTGGTGAGACTCTTCTGACGAGTTTTCATGGTCGCTGTGACAAACAGCCAATCAGAGCGCTCGTGCCTCCAGCTGTTTTTTTCTCAGCAGTGTGTTGACATGTGTGTCTCTCCTCTCAGATGGTGGTGGTGTCAGACGATGTCCACGAGTACGCCGTGGCGCTGAAGGACACGGAGGAGAAGATCGCCCGCTGCCCCGCCAGAGTGAGTACCGCCGCCGTCTCAGCTGGACATCACTGCGCGTTTTGGGAGCAGTGCTTGGTCTGAATAGAGTCTGAGTCACCTGAGTAGTGAGGGTCACTCAGACCATGGCTCAGATTGGTGAGGTGGGTGGGGTCAGAGGTGGGACCTGATTGGCTGATTGACCCGAGTTAGACAGCTTTAGACAGATTATTACTGCAGTGGGAGAGAAGAGCTCAGAGGAAGTTCATGGATGCTGGGAGATGGAGGGAGATCAGCTGTGGCGCCCCCTATAGGAGAAAGACCTTTGTTGCAGGCTAACAAAAACGACTGCTTAGCTTTTGATTTATGGTTTACAGAGTGTCGTATTTTCTTCTACAGCAGGTGTGAAACGTGTCCGTATGTCTGTTCTCTGCTGTGTTTTCATGAGTGTGGACGTCTGACCGGACTGCACATGAGATCACTTCCAACGACACGAACAAAAGAGCATCTTTCAGTCAAAGGGTGGATGGCTCAGTTAATGCACCCCTCCACCCCTCCACCCCTCACTGAGCCGGTGCAGTCCCACCAACAGGCCCTCATTTTCTGCCACGTTTCATGTTTTCATGTCGTTCTCACTGCAGGATTTCTTTATTGATGGTCTCTGTAGTTATTAAACTCAAATGTGTTAAAGTGAGACTCATGCTCAGGCATCCTCAGCTTTTATTCATGTCACAGGTCTCCTCTGGTTTCCCACTGAATCTAGAAACCCTCGTTTAAACCCCGCTGTTGGTCCGTCCTCATTAATAAATCTGACACGCTCCTCTTTGTTTGTCGGAGCTCTTCTCGAGGTAATTGGCCGCGCTGCTGTCAGCTTGTTGTGATGCAGAAGCTCCTCTCATTAGTGCCACAGAGTAAACAAAGGAGGCCGAGCGCCTTCTCTGAAGGCAGACGGGAGGAGTAGGAGGAGCGCCCCCATCAGGAGTGATGCCTCCTGTGATCAGGGAGGGCCTCAGTCAGACCGTGTATGTCCTCGTTAACTGCAGGGAACCAGAAACCTGCGGCGTGCACATCATGTCAGATCAGAGGAGGCACACGTACCTGCTCACATCAGCACAGCAGAACATCTGGGAGCGTCTCCGTTCCTGCGGTCCAGGGAATAACGGAGCAACCGAACGCCGGCACTGATGCCCGGCTGCTTAATGATTGGGTGTCTGTTTCAGAGGGCCGACATCCTGGAGGAGCTCCAGAAGAGCCAGAAGGTTTTTGCGGAGAAGCTGAACCACCTGAGCAGGAGGCTGGCCTGGATCAACGCCACCATCTACTCCAAGGTGAGCGGGCAGCTCCGCCCACACTGCGCGTCTGCATTAAATGGTGGATTTTGTGTTGTTTTCAATTTCAATTCAATTCAATTCAATTTTATTTATATAGCGCCAAATCACAACAAAAGTCGCCTCAAGGCGCTTCATAGGTACAGAGAAAAACCCAACAATCATATGACCCCCTATGAGCAAGCACTTTGGCGACAGTGGGAAGGAAAAACTCCCTTTTAACAGGAAGAAACCTCCGGCAGAACCAGGCTCAGGGAGGGGCGGGGCCATCTGCTGTGATTGGTTGGGGTGAAAGAAGGAAGACAGGATAAAGACATGCTGTGGAAGAGAGACAGAGATTAATAACAGATATGATTCGATGCAGAGAGGTCTGTTAACACATAGTGAGTGAGAAAGGTGACTGGAAAGGAAAAACTGAATGCATCATGGGAATCCCCGGCAGCCTCGTCTATTGCAGCATAACTAAGGGAGGATTCAGGGTCACCTGGTCCAGCCCTAACTATATGCTTTAGCAAAAGGAAAGTTTTAAGCCTAATCTTGAAAGTAGAGATAGTGTCTGTCTCCTGAATCCAAACTGGAAGCTGGTTCCACAGAAGAGGGGCCTGAAAACTGAAGGCTCTGCCTCCCATTCTACTTTTAAATACTCTAGGAACAACAAGTGAGCCTGCAGTGTGAGAGCGAAGTGCTCTAATAGGGTGATATGGTACTACAAGGTCATTAAGATAAGATGGGGCCTGATTATTTAAGACCTTGTATGTGAGGAGCAGGATTTTGAATTCTGGATTTAACAGGAAGCCAATGAAGGAAGCCAAAACAGGAGAAATATGTCTCTCTTTCTAGTCCCTGTCAGGACTCTTACTGCAGCATTTTGGATTAACTGAAGGCTTTTCAGGGAGTTTTTAGGACATCCTGATAATAAAGAATTACAGTAGTCCAGCCTGGAAGTAATAAATGCATGAACTAGTTTTTCAGCATCACTCTGAGACAGGATATTTCTAATTTTAGAGATGTTGCACAAATGGAAGAAAGCAGTCTTACATATTTGTTTAATATGTGCGTTGAAGGACATGTCCTGGTCAAAAATGACTCCAAGGTTCCTCACAGCATTACTGGAGGCCAAGGTAATGCCATCCAGAGTAAGAATCTGCTTAGATACCATATTTCTAAGATTTTCAGGGCCGAGTACAATAACCTCAGTTTGATCTGAATTAAGAAGCAGAAAGTTAGCGGCCATCCAGGTCTTTATGTCTTTAAGACATTCCTGCAGTTTAACTAATTGGTGTGTGTTACCTGGCTTCATGGATAGATAGAGCTGCGTGTCATCTGCATAGCAGTGAAAATTTATGCTATGTCTTCTAATGATGCTGCCTAAGGGAAGCATGTATAATGTAAACAGAAATGGTCCTAGCACTGAACCCTGTGGAACTCCATAATTGTTTCTGAACTGTGTGCTGCTGCTCTGTCTCCAGGAGAAGATGCTGGACATCTACTGGCTGTTGTGTGTCTGCATCCGCACCATCGAACACGCCGACAACACCGGCTCTCTCTTCGCCTTCACACCAGAGTTCTACCTCAACGTCGCCATGAACGCGTACAGCGCCCTGAAGAACTACTTCAGCCCGGCTAACGGCATGGACGAGCTGCCCGGTAAGGACCGCGAACCATCAGCCCACCCAGCCTGCAGGTGATGTTTGAGGCTGTCCCGTGTGACCTGAGGCAGGTCTTTGAACGGGCTGGGCGCACTTCATCAGGGTTGTTATGGAAGATAATTGGAAGATATATTTTTTGTATTAGTCTTTGCTGTGAAGCCAAGTTGAGCGTTCCCTTTTCCAGCCTCACCTGTCGAAGGTGTCTGCAGGTGCACCTGTGCGTGTCGTGGTCCAGCTGTGCTGATGAGTTTGTGCTTCAGTTTTTGATCCTGTTTTAGTTTGATGCTGTTTCAGTGACGTCAGATTTTTGTTTCCAGCCTCTCCAGTTTTCCCGTCTCGTGTTTGTGTGTTTAAACAATGCTTGTACTGAAAGTCTCCCCACAGCATCACACCTCCACAGCCTGAACCGCTCACACAGGCAGGCTGGATGCTGTTTTCCCCAAACTCTGAGCTGACCATGTGAACGTCACAGCAGACGTCAGGAAATGCTGTCCAGATCGATCGGTTTGTTTTCTGTTCTTAGCTTCAGGAGTGAGATGGTGTGATCTGCTGCTGTTCTTCTGCACACCTCGGTTATAACGAGTTGTTATTTTATTGGTTATTGATTAGCGGTTTTGACTTCCTATCAGCTCAAAGCAGTCTGCCCTTCTCCTTTGACCTCAACAGGGCATTTCCTCCCAGAGCGCTGCTGCTCACTGGGCATTTTCTGTTTCAGACCTTCTCTGTGAAATCTAGAGCAGGCGTGCCAACCGTGCGGCCCACGAGATGATTTCATCTGTCAGTCATTAACGGTCCGCCGGTGTGTGGGAGCCGAACCTTTGGCCCTGCTGGGAATCCATGCAGACAGGAGGCCACATTATTTTGAGTTTGATGGGCACACCATGTGGCCAGTCGCACGCAATGACTGACACCCTGGGATCATCTTATGTGAAAGAAGAGGGCAAAGCTTCTTTTCCATTAGTACCTGCTCGGCGTGGTTCACCACGGTTATCAGGGTTTTCCATTAGGTCGTAGTCCCTGGTACCAGGTGCCAGGGTTCAAGTGATCCGAGCCGGTCCTACAGCTCGCAGTCTGACGTCCCTGACGGTCCTCATGCTGATGAAACTCTGGGTGCTTTGTGATGAGATGCATCATTGATTCATTTGTTAGTACTTGAAGACACTTCCATCCTTGATAAAGCCCGACTCGAGGTCACTGATGTCATATGGTCTCATTTCAGCTGGTTTGGCTTTTACGTTACTTGATGAAGTGGATGGACTTAAATATTTGTGCTAATTAGCTCGACCCCGGATGATGCACATGTATTTACAAGCCACTACGAGTTTTCGTGGATCTCCAACCTATGGCTTGCAGACCCCTGGGGGTCTGGGAACCCCAGTTTGAGAGCCGATGGTCTAAATGAGCCTCACAGGCCTGAATGTGTGTTTGAAGCCATTTATAATCATTATAACTATAGACTCTGCTGCTCATCACAAACAAGCACAAGCAGACGTTTTAGACTTTTCACTGTATTTTCAGAGGCTTAGACCTCCGTTATGGCCACACACAAACACACACACACACACACACACACACACACACACACACACACACACACACACACACACACACACACACACAGTGACACACACACACGTTTTATTTCATCTTTCTCTCCCTCAGGCTACGAGGAAACTCTGACTCAGCTCGCCGCCATCCTCGCCAAGCACTTTGCAGATCCACGCATCGTCGGGACAGGTAACACACATGCACACACACACACACACACACACACACACACACACACACACACACACACACACACCTCGCTTCATAACATTTTTCTGTCTCTGGGAGATTTTGAATAACGATGTGTGACAGATTAAAGGAAAATCCTGACCTTGGCACCACTTTATAAAAATAGGTCACGCCTCACAGTTTTCATCCAATCATAGTGAGCCAGAACAGGTCCACCTTTAATTCTAAAGGGCAGTACGCTGGAATCGGCAGTCTCCTCTTCTGAGATCATTTTTATTCATGTGTTCGACTCTCTGCGGTCCTGCTGCCCTTGCAGTGCAGAGTGGGAGACTCAGCTTCATTTCTAATTACAGACACGCCTCCACTGGCCTCCACTGGCCTGGGGGGCGCTCTTGTTCTCGACCTCTTCAGTTCTTACTGAGATTGCCTAGAATAAAACCTTATTTCTATAAAGTGAGGCCAGTTGTAACAAGCTTAGCTTCACTACATGTTGTTGGTGGTCCAGTCTCCACCCACAGAGCCTTATAGTTGAGGGTGGGGTGGTGGAGCACACACCTGACTGACACACCTGACCCTTTAGGATGGCTTTTCCTTTAATCTGTCACCTGTCTGCATGTCCTTCTCTGTACTCGTGTACGTCTTTTAGTACAGATCAGTCACAGGGAGTCTGGCTAGCCCCTCTGTGCTGCAGCGCCCCCTGTTGGGTGGTCAACACTTTGTTGTAGCCCAAACTAAAGTCTTCAGTTTTTATATCTAAAATAAAATACTCCATCCACCCACCCACCCACCCACCCACCCACCCCTGGGCCCTACTTCCTCCAGCTGTTCTGTGGGTTCTGTAATGTCTCCAGCTGTGTGTGCTGGGCCTCCTGGTAAGATGCTGAACCTCCTCCACTGCTTCCATTCCATATGGAGGAGCAGCGGCTCTCCTCTGAGCTCCTCACCATCTCTTCTCTATGAATGACCACCTTACAGGGGTGGAGATGTTTGCATGTTGGCCAGAGCTGTGGGAGGGTGTCGTGTGTGAGCAGGTCACATGGGTCTCCCACCCACAGTCAAAGGTTCCTGATACTCTTGGCGTCCTCCAGAAAGCTGATCTGGATCCAGGCTGAGGAAGAAACATTCAGCCTCTGTTTGTGACCCGTCACCTGGAAAAGGCTGATGGGGTGGCGTCGACACCGCCCGCCCGGGGATGTGTGAATACAATAAGTTGAACGAGGTGACGTAGGAGCTTCACGTTCATGCCGAATGTGCATCTACGAGGAGACGGAGGGCGAGCACTGGAGCCCACCAGGAGTTGTTTTTTTTGTTTGTTTGGTTTTTTTTGTGTGGAGTGGATTTCATGACTAATGAACCGAATTCCCCGAGGACTGCGGGACACCTTGCAGCAGAAATGATGAGCTCAGCAGTTTCATCCATCATCCGAGATAAAACGCCATGCGGGGAAAACCGGCCTTGAGCGGTTCGGTCCAAACGGCGATGCGGGACCTGTTAATTACGAAGTGCTGCTGGAGGACAGCAGAGGAGACTGAGTGGATGTAATGGCTTAGATGCGCCTCACTGCCATTTTTAATGAGGAGGCTGAAGATGGGTGTTCTCTGCTCCCCCAGAGGTTGACTTGGCTGAGGAGGAGGAGGAGGTGGTGGAGGGAGGGTAGAGGATGGGAAAGTGAGAACCTGCTGATAAGCAGTGTGTCATTAGAAAGGTGTAACTGATCGCGCGCGCACGTGTGTGTGTGTGTGTGTGTGTGTGTGTGTGTGTGTGTGTGTGAGAGAGACTGACCTGGAAGCGAACAGCAGGGGGCGCTGCTGCACACTCACAGTAAAGCTGTTTTCCTGCTGCGATGTTTATTTTTCCAGGTGTCTTTGAATGCATCTCTGATCTGCTCTCTCTCCTCTCAGATATCAAAGACTCTCTGATGCAGGCGCTGGCCAGCTACGTCTGTTACCCACAATCCCTCAGGGCCGTGGAGAGGATCCCGGAGGAGCAGTGAGTCTGGTTTGAGTCTGTTTCCCAGAAAAACCGTCAGGGTGACTCTGAGCTGCTGCTCTTCAGTGATCAGCAAACACTTACTCGCCCATCCCACCTGGACAGGTGGCCAGTCCATCGAAGGGCGACACACACTTACGACTCACTCTCTCACCTGCAGTCAGTTAAGCAGTTGGCGTGCGGGAGGAAACCGGCGGACTTGGGGAGATCCAGCTGGACGCTTCCTGCTGTGAGGCAATGGCGCTAACCGCTGCTCCACCAAGGGGGGGGGTGGATGTGAGCTCATGTCCTGCAGCGGTCCAATCCCGTGGCTCCAGTTGTCTTTGAACCGACCAATTAGCGTGCCACATTAAATACCAGCTGCTCCTGTCTTGTGTGAATTCAGACGCAGTTTTTGTGATGAGATGCATTTAAAATAGAAAGTCTAAATCCTCTAATGGTGGATTCCTATTGGCTGGCAGTATTTAGGGCTATTAAAGGGTTTAATAAAGCCACGCTGTGCCCTCTGTAACATGCTGGGTTTTTATGGGATGGTGTTGTTGGCTCCATGCACAACACACACTCTGAGAGTTGTTTTCATCTGACCTCTGACCCTGAAACCTGCCGGCAGGGTTCAAACATCAGGCCGGGACCAGCAGTCGGGTGTCGGCAGAGACGGTGGGCAGTCTGATGTGAAGGGTCATGACAGCTGCGCTCACAAACAGAGCTCCTAAAGGGAGTGATGTCATGTGATGTCAGCTTGCCACAACTGATGCATCAACGTGTGTCAGACGTGCAGCTCGTGATGAACGGCTTAGTTTGTCTCATTACGCTAAACGACACACGGCATCGTTTCTGAGCATCAGTCAGGATAATGAGTCTGAACAAACGTCCCTCAGCTCTGCTGTCTGCTCACAGGGAAGTCACATGATCCATGTCGCCGCTGCTGCTTCCTCCCTCGGTCCACGCCCTCGGTCTGTGTTTTAGCCCTGTCCAGGTGTAGCACGCTCGCACTCTGACTGCTGGCTGAGAAGTGGGTGCATTGTTTTTATTGTTTTGTGCCTTTTTAGCTGCTGTAATCGAGCCTGATGTGTGAGGCAGCTCTGCTCACTGAACAAACCTCTGTGCGGTAACATTAGCAGCATCAGAGCAGCTGTTCAGCAGTCCTGGAAACAGCTGCTCTCACTGAAATGATGTTTACGTGTCGGAGCTGACAGGAAGTGACGTGTTGGTGCTCACCTGTGTGATTCCAGACGAGTGGCAATGATGAAGAACCTGCTGGCTCCGTACGAGCAGAGACCATGGGCCCAGACCAACTGGATCCTGGTCAGACTGTGGAGGGTGAGATGCACGCACACACACATACTCTCTCACACACACATACTCTCTCACACGCGCGCACACACACGCGCTCTCAGGGTTTATCCTAAACTCCATCTTCTCGGGTTTGGGTCGTGTTAGCAGGAAAAATAAAATGATTGTCAGTGATCAGCTGGTATGAGGAGGTGCTGCGTTCCTGCCATCAGCTCTGGGTCATGGTGAAGTCTGTTCATGCAGCACATTTAAAACAAGCAGAGCTTCACAGGAAGCCTAAAACAGAACAACATCTTTACAGGATGAAGTGCTTTAGCTCGAGGCCAGAGAGTCGGAGCGAGTCTTGAGCAAAGACGTGAAAGTAGAAGCAGTTCCTGTATGAAGGGCAACAACTGAAAGAGCTTCGGCTTCAGGTCTAGATGTTTACTGAGGATCTGATCGGCAGACCTCAGTGTTCAGACTAATGCAGTGGCAGCAGCACATTCAGTCTCTGTAGGAATCATAACGTTGGCAGGAAGCCTCGAATTGAAGCTTGAAAAGAGTTAACATGTTCACGCTGTCTTGCCTCAGGTGAAAGTGGAGCAGCGGCGTTTTGTGCGAGCTGAAGGACGAACATGCAGAACTAACCCTTTAGGAGCTGTCACCAATCACAGCCAAGCTTTTAACAGACTGACGGATGCACCGCCCTGAGTGGCCGAGAGGCCGGTCAGCACAACCAGACATGGCGTCTTTCATTAAGATGAAGAAACCAGATGTTTAACTAGTTCTTTAGGTCATTACGGCCGTTTAACAAAGATTCAGTGAAGTGTTCAGGCTTTTGCTCAGTATTTGTCGTCTAACACCAACATTTATTGATCATTCGTTGTTAATTTATCAGTGACATCAGCACTGATTTAGTGTTAGTGCTGCAGGATGTAAAGCAACGTCTGATGCTGCGGCAGCACTGATGCTTCAGCGATCGTCTTCCAGACGCTTCAGTGTTTCTGTTGTGCAGTTTGACTGAGAGACGCTGTCACCCTCCAGCTCTACTGACCTTCATCCCTCTCTCTTCCTCAGGGTTGTGGTTTTGGCTACAGATACACTCGCCTCCCTCATCTCCTGAAAACCAAACCCGAGGATGCCAACCTGCCCAGTCTGCAGAGTAGGTGCTCTTTGCTGTTCTCACGCCCGCTCTGTTCTGTCTGTGCATGCTTGTCATCAGCTCCCATCTCCTCCTCTTGGTTTTCAGCACGTTCCCGGTTCAGGTGCTCGTTCTTTCATGAATTTCCATAAATAAATTGAGGCGGCGGCTGCTTCGTCTGCAGTTTATTTTTGCCGCAGCTCGCTGTGATTTACGGCTTTAATCATCAGCGTTTGTGGAGGTGAACGTCAGAAATGAATCACCAAAGTTGTGTGTGATGTTTGTGCCGAGATGAAGACTGACGTTTTATTTTAGGAAGCAGCTCTGCAGCGCTTCAGTGTTTGTGCTCAAAAACACAGACAGCCTCGACTCAGCGAAACATCTGCTCTCAGAGTGAAGCGCCGGTCGGTCCTCGCACGCCGAGCTCTGGATCGTCACGTGGAGGCACTTTAACAGCCCGTTTACACCCTCTGATCCCAGCAGGATGCCTGCAGTGCTTTATAGGAGTGTCTGCATACAAAAGCACCTGCCCTCCATCGCATCCCCTCACTGACTCTGCGACGCTCCTCAGTGAGTTTTTAAAGAGCTCAGGATGGAAAAATAAAAGCCAAATGCAATAAAACGTACCGACACGCTAAAATAACAACAATGCAAAAAGAAAAGTAGCTCACTAAATTATTTTACAGGGGAAATTAATTAATTCATTACTTTAGGTCAGTTATACACCAGCCTCTCTCCTAGACGTCTCCATACCTGCACAGGTGTGTTATCTGAACCGTCCAATCTTCATCCTCCTCTGCATTCACTGACTGTCCTGGATCTGTCTGCCTCCCTCTGATTTTATACATCCATCACCTCCTCGGAGTGCTCCTACCAGATTCTCAGTGCACTCTCAAAGGACACAATAGAGATTCAGTAGAAACAGAATAAACACAGAATAGAAATGGAGTAATAGAGAGGAGCCACTGCCTCCTCTTTTCTTTAAAAACAGAGATGTGAGTACTAATATTCAGGTTACTGTGATCATTTACATCACAAATATCAGGCACATGTCCACCTGCCCAGTACGTCCAGCATGCCAGCTACACTACGCCTCCCATCAGGTCCAGCATGTTTCCCAGTTTGTTATTCCTGCTGATTGATTCTGGGTCAGCGTACAGAGCGTAAGCAGAGACACAGAGCTCACATCTGCTTCCAGTTTGGAGCAGCAGCAGCTAATGACCGAACCCCTCTCCTCGCCTCTAAGCCACCCATCATCATCTTCATCACTGCTCGCCCAGCTTAAAGTCGCCAAAGTCTGATAGGATAGGCTGACGATGGTGAACTGACGGATGGATGATGGATGAGGGAGGTACACTGTGAGAGTGCAGACGAGTAATCGGTCAGAGTGAGGGCGTGGCAGGGTCGGAGGGCGTGTCAGATGGTGTGTCAGTGGGCAGAGGGCGTGGCAGTGACCGTAACTGTGTTGTGAATATGAACTGGGACAGAAGCTCTGTCCGTGGTGCTGAATCCTGTTTGTCTCCCACCTGAGTGTAACTCCTGCACGGACGCTGACTTCTCTGTGCTTCTCGTTTGCATGCCTTTCAGGAGATCTGTCCATTGCTAGTTTCCAGAGTAAGTTCATCTTTTCACCTCTCCCACTTTTGTCCTCGCTGTCTCTGTGTCTCCTGCTCCCTTCCTTGCTCCACTCTCCTGAGCCTCCTCACCCTGACTCAGCCGGAAGTGCACATTGTACTTAATCAATAAACGACCCTCTGGTGGAAATCGGTCGATAATCCGTGTTTCAGGTTTTCTCCTCAGGTTGGAGGCACAGCTGGCCCCGCTGAGGTGTTTTTTTCCTCTCCAGCTGAACTGAATCTTAGTCATTTTTTGCTTTATATCAGGGGTGTCAAACATAAGGCCCAGGGGCCAGAATTGGCCCAGCAAAGACTTCAGTCTGTGGACAATTCTTGAAAGTTATTTCAGAGTCCGTTTCTTTTCTTGGTGATAAAGACCCACCCCACGGTGCGTTCAGATTTTGAGTGATTTAGTACTGTAATAATAATAATAATGATAATAATGATGATGATGATAATAATAATATAAGGTAAACAAATAACAGAAAAAATTCAATTTTTTAAACTATTGACTTTAAATTGGATTACTGGAAAGAAAATCCAAAAACGAGCAGAAAGGCTGTGTTTGGTAATCGCAGGACAGTCAAGAGTTTGACACGTTTCTTATCATTTGAGCCCAAAGAGTTGTGCTGACAGGCCAGCAGCATTTCTTTATCGTGCAGACAAAGTGAGACGTGCTTACATGTCACAGATTACATGTGTAGTTAAACGTCTTTACACTGACGCGGCTCTCGCTGGTCCGGCCTGAGACCAAAGTGAGCCGTTTGTTTCCCACAGTAGAAAAAGAGTTTGACATCCTGCTCTGGATACTTGGAGTCTGTGTGTTACTGCGTCATGTCCACGTCGAGCTTTGTCCTTCATTCTTCATTATGACTCGTAGTCGCACAATTACAGAAAAACTCACAGCTCTGAGATCTCTGTTGGATTGTTGTCTTACTGTGAGCTCACCTTTGGACGACGTTCAAGGTTTAAAACGGACGAATATAAAAGGCGGAGGCGGTCTGGGTGGTGCTCGGGTGGTGTGAAACAGACGGCTGCCTCTGTTTAAAGCTCGAGGCCTAATAGCTTCATTTCATCGTGCATTTGTTGCATTAGTCTTAATGGAGCTTTTTTAATTCATTCATATTTTTGTGCTCCGTGCAAACGGCTCCGGCACTTTTTATTTTTAGAGTTTCCTTCAGTCATAAGAAATCAAATCTGTAGCTCTGCTGTGCTGATGGAGCCCAGTAAAACCCAGTAATAAACCCAAACTGGGACGCGTCTCACAGTATCGTACTTGAGACGCAGCGGGTGTTTTTGTTTTATCCTTCAGAGGGCAGAGAGGAGGAAGAGGATTGGATTTAATGAACACTTGACACCACAGAGCTCCTGTCAGCTCTCCCGGAGGAGGCCGGAGTGCCACAGAGCCGTTCTTCATCTATTTGCTTCCTCCTTCTCCTCTCCTCTCCTCAGAGTGTTCCCTGCTCCATCTTTGCCGTGTCCTTCCTCCTCCGTCCCTCCTCTGCATCTCTGTTAGTGACCGTTTTCCCTCCGTGTCCCCGTTTCCTTTCACTCATGTTTGCTTTGGTTTTGAAGAATATGACAGACATGTAGAATAGAATAGAGTAGAATAGGCCTTCATTGCCATTGTACATGTAAACAGAGGAAACGGCGAGTGTCTCTAACGCTGTCCACATGGCGTCCTAAGCCAGCCTGCTGCTGCTGCAGGGGCGGGCCGGGCGGCGTCCGGTCTCCGGTCCTCTGCTTTCTCGCTGCTCACCTGTCCTCTGTTGTCTTATTGGTTCAGAGCCGTGCCCGTCGTTGCTGCTGCAGAGACACATGGCGGAGCTGCTCAGCATGGACAAAGACATGGCCGCCTCTTTCCTCAACAGCGTCCTGAACCAGCTCAACTGGGCCTTCTCTGAGTTCATCGGCATGATCCAGGAGGTAAGAACCACCAGGAAACCCAGCAGGTACGGGTCAGGGAGCACGTGCAGGACACGGCGTTAAATAGAAAGTCCAGAAACAGAAACTCTGTTAAAACATCAACAGAAACAACGAGTACTTGAAATCATCTCTCATTAGTGTTATATCCCATTACAGCGTGTTTAATAATGTCTTTGATATTTAATATTTATACTCAATACCTCCGACTCATTGATCCTTTATTAATTACTGATAATGAAGGAGAAGTTTGATTGGAGCTCTTCATAAGCGCAGATCATTCGCTTCAGTCTGCTTCAGATTTCCCACATTCCCACAACATCATCAGCATACTCAGAGGACCTGGAGGACTCTCTGTGCACAGGGTCGAGGCCGATAACCGTGACCTTAAATGACCGCTCTGTGATAAATCAGTGCATAACTCGGAAACTGGCGTCTACCAGCAGCTCGGCGTGCCGTCCACACATGCAGGTTACTGCTCCGTCAAGCGTTTGGCCACGATGGAGAAACGTCCTCTGGACCTGAAAGCTCCTCTAAAACTGATCTGAGGTCAGACCCATCCAAACATGGACGCCGCATCCTCAGGCGATGAGCAGGACCCTCATGTTCTCACAGACTTCTTTATAAAACCAGTGCAGTCGCCCCCTGCTGGATGTTACACAGAGTGCAGGTTTAACAAGCGGTTCACAGTTTTCATCCTGACACAACATCACCTGACAGGTGTGCCCACTGTGACCTCACAGGTGGACTCACAGCTGAGGCCGGTCCGACCACACTTCCTGCTCGTCGTGCTTTGCTGTGAACTGAAGGTTGAGGATGTGTTCACGGCGTGTTCGACCTCTGAGTGAAACACGGAGAGCGAACCCAGCCTGAGGAGCGTCTGCTTTAGCTTCTTTCTCTGAGCTTTGTTTCCCTTTAATAAGATTATTTGGGCTTTTCTGGAAATCCTCAGTTAGATGCAGTGAATCATCCACTCAGCGCTGTAATTGATCGTATTCCTGCGGGACGCCGGGGTATTTTCAGCCAGGCCAGCGCTCGCAGCGTTTCAGAGATCAGGCTCATGTTTCCGTTCCTCGCTGCCCGCCTCCTCGTCTGCTGCTTCGGTTCGAACTGGCGAACACGAAGCTCGACGCAGCTCATCGATTTTACACCTGCGAAGGTTCAGGCAGAAAGCCCGTGCACAGCGACGCCTGTGAGCCCACGCCACCTCTCTTGGATCTGCATGATGTCATAGAGGGACAGCTCCATCCACATTCTGTTAGTTGGGGGCAGCAAATAAGAAAGGAGAAGGTTACTTAACAGGGCGGGGCTGAAACAGCTGCGACAGGTGCTTTTTTTGATTGGTTGTGTGTCTCCCCACAGATCCAGCAGGCTGCGGAGCGTCCAGAGAGGAACTTCGTGGACACTCGTCAGCTGAAGGTAATCTGAGTCACTCAGCCGGGTTCGCTCAGGTAACGCGGCTCAGGTGTTAGGCTGTGACAGGTGCAGTCACCGCCCACAGGTTAACCTGCAGCTTCTGATTAGCGATGTCACCTGCAGGTGTGTGCGACCTGCTTCGACCTGTCCGTCAGCCTGCTGCGGGTGCTCGAGATGACCGTCACTCTGGTGCCTGAGATCTTCCTGGACTGGTCCCGCCCCTCCGCGGAGCTGCTGCTCAGACGGCTCGCTCAGGTGAGGCGCTGCCGGGTTTACAGTCTTGCTGTGACACAGTCGGAGCTCGTTATTGGCCGGTTTCAGACCAGGTAATGTGATTTTCATCTTCTCTTGCACAGTCGGTGATAAAACTGTTTTTACTGGGTTTGAGTATCAAACGAAAACGTGTGACGTCACAGACTGTCTGTGCGGCGACTTGGGCGCATCGTTCATTAAAAAAAACCAACAACAGCCTTCGGTCTGTTAGAGTCTGCAGTCAGACTAACAGTCAGCAGTCAGCAGAGAGATAAATGTGAGCAGCGTCGGCCTGCAGAGCGCTGTCATGTGATCGCAGCTGCTCCTTCTTGTTGGAGCTCCAGAACAGGAAGCAGACATGATTTTAAAAAAGCTTCAGTTCAGCCCCAACCCCACCCACAACGCCAGGAGACGTTTCCTTAGGAAGAGATGGAGATGATGTCACCTACCCTCCCACCCTGGCCTTCTGTGGCGCCCCGATCACATGACCCAAATACCAGGCGGCTTAGAATATTTAAGGATGAGTCATCAGCCGACAGCAGAATTAACCACGGACTCAGGTTTATGTGAACTCAAACGCCGTTTCCTTCGGGTGTCACGCACTGATAAACCCGCCCACATCAGCACTCACAGACATTTCTGAGTGGCTGGTGAGTGGAGTGACAGTGATCTCATGTTTCCTGTGACATCACCGTGGGCGGAGTCTCACTCATGTTTATGTTCACGTGCAGCTGCTGAACCAGGTGCTGAACCGAGTGACAGCAGAGAAGAACCTGTTTGACCGAGTCGTCAACCTCAGACTGCCAGGTACACACACACACACACACACACACACACACACACACACACACACACACACACACACACACACACACACACACACAGATCCGCGCGCACACAGGCCCACACACACGCACAGTGACAGACAGTCAGAAGCAGTGAGCGCCGTTTTAGAGGTCGCTGTGTTTTCCACTTCATATTTGGGGCGTTTAAAGATGGAGGCTCGCGCTGATGTGATTAAAGCAGAGAAAAGACGAGGGTAACCACGACATCGTTAGATAAACAAATCCATCATCAGACCCAGTCGCTGTCAGAGAGGAGGAGGAGCTTCATCTTCCTCTCAGTCACGTTTACGCAGAAAGAAGTTCGCTGTGAGGTCACAGCGATCCATGGCGACAGAAAACAAACAGCTGGAGTTTCCACTCACTGTTTGATGATGTTTACACACCAAAACACAGAGTCCGTCAGCGAACACGCTACATGCACTTCCACGTGTGGCCACCAGAGGCCAGCTTTCTGAAGGGAGGGAGCATGTGGGCTTCATCTGTCAGTCTGGTAGCAGACAGACAGACGGTCAGTTCGTCATGTTCAGACTGTGTGATGGTCGACACCAACAGCACCTCCAGCTCAAGGTCAAACCAAACAGTTAAAACTTTATTATTACCCACAATTTGTTATCTTTAAACTTCACAGCAGTGTCGGAGGAGGTCAGAAAACTCTGACCTCCAATACTGAAGTCAAATGTCATACTGTTCTGAATGATTCAATATTTCGTTTGTCTGTTTGAGATTGTCATTGTTATTGTTCTAAATAAAGTTTATTAAAAAAAAAAAGTCAAGTCAAATGTCCAGGTTCTTCACTTCCTGGTTTTCGTCCTCTGCTTCCTGGTTGGAGCTTACTTCCTCTCACCAGTGTTAGCTAACACCAGCCTAAATAAAGCCTAATGCTAGCCTGAGTGAATTAGGTCATCAGATGGGGTCAGGGGTCAGATGGGGTCAGACGCGGCCAAAATGACCATAAAGAATTATTTTATGTTGAAATTTCCACTGATCTTCAAAAAATTTAAAACGTGATTCATTGATGGAGCTCATCAGGAGGCCCTCACGCTCCTCCTGATGGAAACATCGTTGTGCCATAGCAGGAGCGACGTGTTGTAAACTCACCTTTTCCCAAATATACGTGTAACTCTGCTTTAGCCCACATGATTGTTTCACTCCTGTTATTATCACTGCTGTGAGCTGATTGGACCTCAGCAACGTCCATGACTCGCTCCGCCCACACACTACCATGTTTGTAGGGAGGTCATCGCCTCCTTTAACTCTGTGTGTGTGTGTGTGTGTGTGTGTGTGTGTGTGTGTGTGTGTGTGTGTGTGTGTGTGTGTGTGTGTGTGTGTGTGTGTGTGTGTGTGTGTGTGTGTGTGTGTGTGTGTGTGTTGTGGGGGTGGGAGGCGGGGTACACCTGCACAGGTCGTCCGTCTGTCGCTGATGATTTGTAATTTGTAGTTGGAGTCGACTGAAGCTGCCTTCTTATTACCACCTAATAATGATAATGATACCTTTCCAAGTTATTTCTGGGATAAATGGATTGATTGATTGATTGATTGATTGATTGTACTTTATTCATCCCGAAGGAAATTGGGTTAAGGCTGCCAGCCGTGCCAGCGCCGTCTTACCCTCCGACCATACATACGTTACACAAACATCACATGGGGAAGACAGGTCAGAGGGGTATAACAATGGAAAATGCACCACATGAGGAAAGATAAGGAGAAAAAAAATAACTCCCCCCAGACTGAGCTCCAACAGGGAGATCAGTTTGAGAACAGGAAAAAACACCTCTGCACAAAACTCTTAATACACCAAAGAAACACATGACAAGCAACAGGGGTGGGTAAAGGGTGAGAGACAGCCGATGTAGACAGTACATCCGGGCCTGCAGCCTATGCGCTGGTCTCCATGATCCACCGTCAGCATCGGAGAGGAATAAGCGTCGAAGGCGTTTGGAGGGGGGAGGGGGGATGAGTGTATGTCTGCATGTGTATATATGTCTGTCTGTGTGTGTGTGTGTGTGTGTGTGTCCAGAGTTCAGCTGAGACAGTGTCCTTCGCCCTGCCAGGCTAAGTAAACAGTCTTCCACCCAACCCAGGTGGCCTTGCATAGAAAGGGAAGAACAGTCTAAACACAGTCGTTATCAGGGTGTTGTTGTTCAGCTCCAGCCTTGAGACCACAGCTGGCGCCAAAGTGGTATCCGCATGAAGTGATGGTGGTTTTAACTTTACTGTGAACAACTTATATGAATTTCAAAGCTGTTCTAACAGTCCGACACTGGTCTCAATCTCCCGTTGGAGAGCCGTGAGCTTCTCCATGATGTTATCAACCTTACGCTCCGTGATGTTGTCATTCTTGTGCTCAAAGAGCCGATTCTGAGAACTCAGACCGCAGTGAGCTTCTCCAAGATGTGATCCAGTTTGCACTCAGAGGTCTTGTTCTGAGTATTCACGGCAGCCGTAAGCTTCTCCAAGATCTTATCCGTGCTGCACTCAATGAGCTCATTTTGAGAAACTCACGCCTCGTCCCATCGTTTCAATCCCAGCGGGCAGCCTTGTGGGGGTTTGAACAGCCGGTTCCGCTTTCTTAATTCTTCGATAAGCCAGGGCCAAGCCAGCTCCGATCAGCAAGAACCCTGTTATCATGGTTCCGAATAGGTAGATATCTTCAGCAGTCAGGCTCACCCAAGCCCAGACTCCTCGTTGAGAAAAGGGTGTCAATCGCATTCAGGGACCAGTTGATCAAATCCATAATTCCTCTTTTAGGTTTTAGAGAACAGACTGTGAGAGAGTGTTCCAGGGAAAAGTAATACAAAAAACACCAGACTAGACAAGGACACAAGAGGCTAAGCAGGGAAGCTAAGGGAGAGGAGGAGGAGGAGAGGAGAAAAGTGCGACCGCCTTCGTCAAGAGCAAAAGAGAATTGCAGGTGTGGGCGCGCCTTGCTGAGGCGTCCAATCAGGTGTGTGGGCCAGCTCTGACGGCAGGATCAAAGTAACACTGATCAGCAGCCCGTCTCTGCTTTAGACGCTCTGAAATATGATGACAGTGACTCACCTGATCCATCTTTTCATCAAACACCTGCAGGCCTGATCACACCTGCGTGCATGAAAGTAGCACACAGGTGTGATCCAGAGCTCCGCCTGAACACACACACACACACACACACACACACACACACCTTCAGCCGTCTGACCAGGCGTGCGAGGAGACGCAGCCTTCAGCACGAGGTTTAAAGAGTGAATGAGAGACAACAAGAACTAAAAACATGGCGCGTGTTAGTGAGAACAGCGTGTTAGTGATGTCACACTCCGTGAAAGGAGAGCTCAACGCATCACAGGCCAGGATCACTGATATTAGGGTTATGATAATAACAATAAGCCGGGAGACACGCCCCCTCAGCGTCCATCATCCGGTCGAATTCGCGGGAAGTCGTGCAACTCTGATGAACTCTCTGTGTTCCTTCTGCAGGGCTGGAGAGCGTGGACCACTACCCCATCCTGGTGGCTGTTACCGGCATCCTGGTTCGGATCCTGGTGGACGGAGACCGGCAGGGGTAAGCCCTCCTTTCCGGTTCTGGCTCTGCTGGTTAGGGGTTGGACCGGGGGCTCGGTTTGGGCCACAGGCCGCTTCTGTGTGTGTGTTTGTGTGTGTGTGCACCACTGAATTTTCAAATTAAGAGCCCTGTCTATGAGTAACTGCTTGGTGTTGGATCCTGTGTGTGAAACACTGCTGACGGTGTTCTAATGTGAGCTCGATGACCTCTGAACTGCTAACTAATCCATACGTGGCTCAGGGTCACAGTCAGTGATCGATAATAGTGATCGGGGGCGATCGTGGCTCAAGAGTTGGCAGTTCGTCTTGTAATCGGAAGGTTGCCGGTTCGAGCCCCGACTCAGACAGTCTCGGTCGTTGTGTCCTTGGGCAACACACTTCACCCGTTGCCTGCTGGTGGTGGTCAGAGGGCCCGGTGGTGCCAGTGTCCGGCAGCCCCGCCTCTGTCAGTGCGCCCCAGGGCGGCTGTGGCTACAATGTAGCTTGCCGTCAGCAGGTGTGAATGTGTGTGTGAATGGGTGGATGACTGAATGTAGTGGAAAGCGCTATACAAATACAGGCCATTTACCATTTACCATCGCTAAATGTCCCCAATCGTCTCCTGACTGATTGCTGATGTCATCAGAGATAGCCGGTGGTGTCCTGTAGCAGCCAGAGGGGGCGCTGGTGATCCAGGTGTGACGTCCACGTGACGTCCTCAGGTTTAGCTCATGAAGGCTCAGGTGCGTCGGTCCTCTCAGGTGTTTGAGCAGGTAAACGGCTTCTCAGAGCTCATTTTGGAACAAACTCATAAAGCTGTGAGGTTGTCATCGTCGCTTGTTGGTGCGTTCTGATTTGTTTAGACGGGAGTTTAAATAACCACCCGGAGGCGTGTGAAAATGAGCTTCAGCGAGCAGCAGGGACCGCAGTGTGCGCTCTGCTGTTTATGGAGGACGGATGGAGTCGGGCTTACCTGCCGTGACCGTTCAAACAGCAGAGACGTCTGCTCTGCTGTTCAGGAAGCTCCACCCGAGCGTGACCGCGCAGCTCTGTTTGTTTAACCCTGCCTGCCCGCCGTCTGCTGCTTGGACACCAGAGCAGGGCGCCATAAAAATTGTTTACAGTTCACCGTGAGGCAAGGAAGGCGGCAAGGCAGCCAGTAAGTGTGATGCTCAGGTGTGCAGAGGGGACACGTCCAAATGACCTCCTACGCTCAGCACGCCTCCGTGACGCCACGGCTGAAATCAGAAGCTTAGTGCGAATCCAGGAAACGCTCCTCGCTCTGCAGCGTCTTAGCACCTGGCACCGCCTCTCGGCACAGTGTCCAATCACTGTGTGTGCTTGTGTTGGGCGGTGTGCTTGGTTTTGATTGGCGGGTGCTGGAGGTGAGTTTGTGGCGTGTTATCGGGTCTGTTCTGATGTGTCAGCGTTTTCCTAAAAAACTGCAGGTCAAAGTGACGGCGGCGGGTTGCAGGCAAGAAGCTCACCGCTGAGCTGAGCGTGCAGACGCCGCTGAAAGGCGGGACTTCCTGTTTGCCTGGCAGGCAGCTGTGGGAGACGGAGGAGGTGTGAATGTTTGAAGTTTTGGCGTTTTTGAGGCCCGATGAATGAATCCAGGTCAGACTCGTTTGAAGTGCCGCTCAGACGCTCGTCAAGCTCGAATCAGCCGAGCCGTCGGCACGTGTGGGCGTGAACTTACTTCCTGTTGTCTTCTTTCTTCATTTGCACGTTGCCCTCCTTCTGTCACCCCCCCCTCCCCCATCTTTATGTAACTTTGTGTCTGTTTTCACATCAAAGTTAACGCCGTGTTTTTAACAGGAACCATATCCTTCCTTGCGGCACTGCCGCAGCGAGCTGAGTTATTTGTGTCTGTTTGGCCCTGAGTTACTGCTCTCAGGCTCATGACACGCTGCTGCTCAGCGCTCTGACAGGCGCGCTGTACCTGCAGGCGCTGCTCAGGGCAAAGTACTGCAGAGCCGTCTGCATGTGTGTTTTTAGAAGAAGGTAAAGCAGAGACGAGGTTGGCGTGAACACCGCTTCCTGTAAGCTTCCTCGGACGGAGCGTCTCCGGGTGGAGTCGTGACTGTAACTTTGATAAGTGGTTGGAGATGGATGAGGTTTGCAGAGTGTTGGGAGCGTGCAGTGATGGGAGACCGCAGGAAGGCTTAGTGCCCGTTAATGGACTCTGAGAAACGAATAAAGGCATTAGCGTTGTCTGCAGGGGGGGCGGGGCCGGCTCCTGCCAGGCGAGGTGGAGGGAAACACAGGGTGTCCTCGGCCTGTTTAATGCCTGGACTAGTTTTTACCAAGAATCAGGCCCCGCCCCCTCTCCCGTCACTCTGAATGAAATGTAATAAGAGCAAATCTGAAAGGAAGTGCGGTGCAGAGGAGCTCTCATTAAGGAGACATCGATCCGATATTTGGATCGGTCCGATCCTGACTCAGGAAGCCGGGTCAGGCATCGCTGTTCTGTGGTCACTCAGCTGGTTAATGTCGCCTCCTCCTGCTCCGTCTGTGAGGAGGGTGGCTCCAGATACCAACAGTATCAATGTCGTCACAGGTGTGTGAGCAGTGTGTCCTGATTTATGACATGAACCATCAACTTCTGAACACATTTCACTGACTTTGACTTTCCACAATAAAACACCTCTCAGCTTTTATTTTGAAGAGCTGGATGTAAACGTGCCTGTCTCTAATGTGCTGCAGGCTGTAAATAAACCACAGAAAGGTTCACACATGTTTCTCAGCATGTTTGACGGATATTTGTTCATTAAGAATGATTTAACACAGGTCAGAGGACAGAATCAAATATCGATCTGATACAAGCGTTGGTATCGGTATCAGATGATGTGTAAAATGATGTGGTGCTTTTGGACGTCAGAGCAGGAAGAAACAGCCGAGGCTGTTAAACAGGTGAAGTCACTGATGGAGGAGTTGATAAAGACGCATTAGACGCGTTTTCAGCGATGCTCTGAGTGGAGCTGGGAGAGTCGGCATCACCGGTGCCAATCACTGACTCGTTACATCATAGAAGGCTTCAGCTGCTGAAGCGGCTGTGCTTCTGCTCCATCATCACTCGGGCCCTGAGCCCATTAAGGCTTCTCCTTCACCTCACTTCTCCCATTACGGCGTCCGCACTCTAATGGTGGCTGTGTGCACTCGAGCAGGATCCTAGTCCCAGTAAAGATGGGTGTCAAACATGCGGCCCCAGGCCCAGAACAGGCCGCCCAGAGGTGCAGAGTGCGGTGACATGTTTTGTTACATGGTAGACATCTGGAGATGTTTGCAGCGAGAGCTCGGACTGCAAGGAGAGAGCGTGATTCCACCATGCTGGCTTCTCCTCATTGGCTCCCTCTTGGGGGGCCTGGTTCTGCTGGAGGGTTAACCCTAACCCCCCCCCCCCAACACACACACACACACACCTACCTACACACACACACACCTACACACACACCTACACACCTACACACCTACACACACACACACACACACCACACACACACACACACACACACACACACACACACACACACACACACACACACACACACACACACACACACACACACACACACACACACACACACACACACACACACAGAGTGGATCTTCATAACGGCGGTGCTGCTGCTGTGATATGGTCGTGCTCGACTTGTGTGGACTCTCTGAGCCTCATCGCTACCTCCATGTGTTCATGCCCCCCCCCACACACACACACACACACACACACATTCCCCCCACCCTGTGTTCACATCACAGCTATTAACAGCCCCCCCTCCGTGCTCCATCCTGCAGAAAATCAGTGGTGCTAATTGTTGTCCATTAGCTCTGGCTGAGAGGCATCAGCAGCAGCTCGCAGCCTTCTGCTGATTAGATTGAGACCGAGGCTAATTAGCTTAGCAGCTGTGGAGCCTGAGAGGCCTGCATCGCGCTCTGGGATGGTTTTGCTTTTTTCCAGCCTGCAGAGATTTGTGCTGCTCGGTAAAAACAGGCTGAGCTGCAGGGTCAGCTTTGAGGCCGGGCGAGGGCGTGACGGGGTCTCAAGGACTTAACTGTGAGGGGGGGGGGCTCATCATTTCAAACTCGATACCACGGGGAAGACTTTGACCCCAACAGCAGCAGTAATGATGAAGAAGATGAAGTGAACTTGTTATTTTCCAATTAGAAGTTAGAGTTAACAAAACAAGAGTTTAAGACTGAAATGAATAAAAGCTCTTCGCGGACTTGAAGGTGAAATTTGTGTGTATTTTAGAGGGTACGGCAAACAGCACGATGTCTAACACATGGAAATCATTTCATTATTGCAGAGAGCGTTATGGTAATGTGTGCTGTGAGTTAGCCGTTGGCTAAAACTGACCTCACAGCTGCTCCAACGCAGCCAGAAACACGTGAAGCAGGAAAAAGAAAGCCTGCAGCTCTTTGGTCCTCAGCTCTGCTCTTCAGGCCTGAAACCGTCCGATTGGTCCTCCACTCGCCTCCTGGTCCACGCGTCTGTAATCCGCTCTGTCACGGCTCGATCTCCCGTTCATCTCCAGTAATTATTGATCTTTATCCAACTACTGTCCGCTAGCTGCTACGTTAATGATAACAGATGGCTAATGCTAACATGTGCACCAGCCTGGTTTCTGATAACCCTGCAGTTTGTGCATTGGGGCCCAACCAGTGCCTCCAGCAGCCCGGTTCCTGTACCCAGACCGTATGTTTGACACCCCTGCTGTAGACGGCCCATATTTTTATGGTGAATCGTGTTTCCCATGAAACAGACCGAGTGCAGCCTGGATCTAATGATCATCATTGTGTCTTCTCTCAGGATCGAATGAAAGCCCGTTTCACTGAAGCTTTGGTTTCTGGGGTTCCTAATAAAGTGGCTTCTGTGCGTCCGTATTTTTTAATGTGGTTAGGCTTTGATTTGCAGACGCCGCCGTGCTGTCACATGATGAAGATCAAAGCTTCAGCTGATTCTGTGTGATCATTACGCCACGCCCAGCTGTACTTACAGGTGTGGCGAGCAGGTGTTCCCGCTCACAGGCGGGCAGTTCACCGCCACACAGCATCGCTGCCGTTCATCTCCACGCTGCTCTCAGACCTGCACGCCTCCCATAAAGCTGACCTCCGTCTGAAGGCTGAGCTTGTCGTGTTGATGCTGTCGTGAACCAAGCGTAACGTATGCCTCGTGACACGAGTGTGCAGACGTGTCATTGTTTCCTGTAGCAGCACAGAGTGGTGACACTGACTGTTCTGGAGAATGCTGCGGGAAGTCACATGATGATGATGATGATGATGATGATGTCTTAAACCGAGCATGCTCAGAGCGTGAAACAAAGCAGCACAATCAGAGACTCAAACAGCAGCTGAGCGTCTTTAATAAACACACGGCACACACAGACTTTATTGTCACGTTTTACTGAACATCACGTGCGGCACTCTCCAGGTAACCGTCATCATAGACACTTCCTGGTGAGGTCAGGCTTTAATTTCTCCAGCAAACAAAGACGTGTTTATATTTGCAAACAACATGTGAAACAACGAACGTAAAAACCCTCCGCGCTGTTCACGCTCACGAGCTCCTCATGTTTCAGCTCATGTAGCCCAGATCAGTCGCCTCAAAGCGCTTCGTAGTGTAAGGTAAAGACCTACAATAAACAGAGAAACCCCAACAGTCAGACCACGCCCCCATGGAGCAAGCGCTTTGGCAACAGTGGGAAGGAAAAACTCCCCTTTAACAGGAAGAGCCCAGTTATCAGCATTTAGTTCTGTGGCAGTTCTGTTAAACCGAGCGTGCCTGTTCATCTGCCCTAACATTAGTGTGACAGAGCTGTGAATATTGACTTTACAGTGAGCATACACTTCCCAGCATGCACTGCTTTGAGGCTGTGATTCGTCTGTGTTGGATAGTGTAGTGGTAAGACCACACACCTTTGGAGTGGAAGTAGCACGTTCGATTCCCTCCTAGTATCCAGTGAGGGTCCTGGCTAGGCCCCCCATGCCAAACACCAAGCCCTGGAATGGCGCAGCTACGTCTGCAGCCTGTCCGCAGCTCTGACACGACACATTTCACTGCATGTTATACTCTGTATGATTGTGTATGTGACCAATAAAGCTCGTTTCTTGTGTTTTTGAAAGCATGCGGGTGGCACGACACAGAAGTCCAACCTAAACAGAAGAACCAGGATTACAATATCGACTTTTTTCCGAGTCGTGATTGACGTGATGATGTGAAAACGTGCTCGTAGTTCATAAATCATCTAAACACGGGATTCAAGACCCTCAGATGAGTCGCTCGTCGGTGCATCTGCGAGTACATGCGTGTCGCTGCTCTGAAGCGTGCTTCCTGTCCTTCCTGTGGTCATGTGTCAGCGTGGAAATGAGGCTGGAAGGAGGCCGCGTGGCCCGGACGGAGAAGAATATCTGAGGAAGAAAAGAGGAAAGGAGGAGACGGTTATCACTTTAAGTTTATCACACAGAGCCTGAACAGTTCACCACAGAGCGCACACACCTGAACCTGAGCCGAGCCTGAACAGCCACACCTACAGGATTTTGTCTCAAACCGCCCTTCACTTCTTATTTTTACAAGCCTTTGGGAAATAGGTGCAGTCGTTTATTGCAGACATACAAATATATGTAAATACAGAATGTCAGGCAAAGACAGAGTTTGGTCCTTCGGCTCTCTGAGCAGGAACAGGAACTGTTCTCCAGGCTCCCTGAAGGACTCATGCTGCTCTCTGTCAGGATGATCCCACACTGCTTCAGTGATGCTGAGCTCTGACAGAGTTCCCCTGTGTGTTTCTATCCAGGAGTCCTTTCATGCACTGACTGAGTGTGTGGATCTTTGTCACGCTGAAACAAGAAGCTGATGTTTCCAGATGTTCCTGCCTGGTGGATCAGACAGTTCATCAGTTTATCAAAGATCTCCAACAGCACTGAAACCATGACAGAGCCTCCACCGTGCCTCACAGATGGCTGCAGACCTCCTCCTGACCTCCTCGTACACACTGACCGTGATGTGGATCCATCGCTCCATCAGACCTGTTCCTCTGATCTTCAGCCCAGTTCTCGTGTCATTTTCAGACCTCGGCCTTTCCTCCTGTGTCCCTTCATTAAGAACGTCTTCCTGACAGCCGTCCTTCGCTGATCGTCTCTGATGAGGCTTCAGTGAGCAGCAGATGATCAGCTGGAGGTCCAGATCGTCTCTCAGGTCCTGTGTCGGGTCTTTCTGATCCAGTTCACCTGCTGTAGAGTTTGGGAATCACCTCGTTGGAGCAAAAATAAAATTTTATGTTAAACTGTGGTTTCTTTGGGATTTTACACAGATTGAATAAAAACATGGAAACAAGTGAAGCGTGTGTGTGACAGCCTGCTGCGAACAAAGAGCCTGCAGGAAGCGTTTAAACGGTGTTATGCGCAGACACACACTGGTGCATCGTTGAGTGAGGAGCCGGATCATGCTTGAATGATTCAGAGGCTCAACAAATAAAAACACTTGTGTGAAAATAATCAGGTACAAAGACCAGTGTCCAAAAAAAGCGAGCTGGAGAACTGTTATTGAGGAAATGAGGGGTGGCTCGAGACTTTCGCCCAGCGCTTTGGTCCAGCGTAACCCTGTGAGGGGGGAGGGGGCGGGCCTCTAGATTAAAGTCTGTAAAAACTACAGGCGTCACATGACGTCCAGTAGGAGGAGTCTGTTTGGACAGATGTCGTGTCTTCAGTTTGAACTCGGAGCTTTCGATGCTGCCGTGAGGCTCGGACTCTGTCTCCAGGAGATGAACTGGATCCACCATTGGATTAGTTTTATTAAAACATGCGACCAGCACCTTTAAGCATTTTTCTCACTTTACGTCCTGGCATATCAGGCGCTCCGCTGAGCTGATGCCGGTCCGTGATTGTCCGATGAGGAGGCGGGGTTTGGCAGCAGCTCTGCACAGATTGGGCTGAATGAAGGAGCTCCGGGGTCCGATCATGTTGACTCGTTTGCTTCCCTGACCGCCTGTGATCTGATCTGAAGAGCAGGAACGGGATGGAATCATTTATTTCACTCAGTTTTAGTGAGAAAAGATGTTTCTGATGTCATCAAACATTAAAATTGTTTGTGTGTTTGGAAGCTCAGCCGTGTTTAGATCACGGTTCATCTCCTGGTGGATATCTGTGATTATCAACCTGCCAGATGGGTTTTTCATCTGATGAACTTGGGCTCGGATGTTTTTCCAGTTTTGTTTGTGTTGTTTCTCCTCTGATTGAGCCTCCCGTGGACTCTGAGGGCTCGCCTACACATTTAAAGAAATCACATCTTGTGTAATTAAGGTGGTGTGAACAGTAAACACAGAGCCTCTGCAGGGAGTTTCCATCCGACGTGTCGACTGCAGTTCTGCCCTGGCTTGTCCAAGATGGTGGCGTTAGAGTCCATCAGACCGCTGGACAGTGGACTTGTTGGGAAATCAGCTGAACAGCAGCCACAGGAGTGGATTTCCTCTAATAAATCAGTCGTTTGTGACTCTGACAGATAAGCAGTACAGAGCTGCTATAATGAGCCCCAGGTGCGCTGCTGTTAGTGTACCTGCACCAGTGGGAAACACTGACACACAGCCGGAGATCTGAGGATGGAGCTGATTAATAAAGTGATCAGAAACTCAGGTGAAGCATCTGGATCCATAAATGATTGACGAGGTTCAGGCGGATTCAGGTTCAGCTGCAGAGCTGGATTCTTCCACGGGGCTTTTATTCACTCTGCCTTCATCAATTTTTCATGGCAGATGTTTTAGTGGAGGAGGAGGAGGAGGAGGGCGAGGGCTTCAGGTGGGATTTGGTTCCAGATGGAGGAGTTGACTGAGGTTACCCTACTGTCGTGTAGATATCGTCATGCCTGCACTCTTGTATGTTGCTCACAGGAAACACAGCGCACTGCTTCATTCAGGGGACATTCATCGCTTTAGGCTGACTTCCTGTTGTCAGTAGGTGGCGTTGCAGACCGAAACATCAGCGAGGCGTTTCGCTAAAACGACAAATCAGAGCTGCTGTTTGTTAAAGTGAGAGAACTGGAATCTTGCACTTTCAATGATGGAGGAGTGAAAGAGCACGACTGTCTCCTGTCAGCTGGACTCCATCCACGGCCGTTGGCTGGGAGCAGATTCGTGTCTGACACTCTGAGTCACAACGAAAATATCCTCCTGTTAATGAGGCTCAACATTTAAAATAGGGACGTGTAGCACTTCCTGTTTTGCTGACAGTGCCCATGCGTGCAGCTAATTTCATGCTCACAGCTTCAGCTCACCGGAGTCCAGTCTCAGCCTGAGGCAGTAATTCAGTTCAGCTGTATTTAAAAGGCGCCACATCACATCAGCAGTCACCTCCAGGTGCTTCAAACTGTACAACACCGTGACCGCTCAGCTTTCATCTCTCCAGCAAACGAGGATGTGTTTGTATTTGTATCCAGGATGGGGAAAAACTGCTGAAACAACCAACGAGCCCCAACAATCAGACCACGCCCTATGAGCAACTTTGGTGACGGTGGGAACAAAAAACCCTCCAGAACCATTATTGCTGGACTCCACCACAGCAGCTGTTTATGATTCACAGCTCATAATAATCCTTCTTTGTCTGATCCTGGGCTTCTGTGCAGCTGCTCCATTCATAGTCTGTATGCTGATTTAGCCCCTCCCTCTTTTAGACTGACTTTCTTCTGATTGGCTGCCCCTCACAAAGAACGTGGGTGGAGCTTGTGTAAGCTCTGCCCTGCTGTCACAAAGGCAGCCTTTTATCTTTGTTCGCCGACGTAAACGCGGCTCAAACAAACACAGCGATATTCCAGAACGTCGCAGCAGATCGGGTCCTGAGGCTGTGGGCGTACTGCTCATGACGAGCGCGGACAGCAGCAGGACGTTTGGTCCTGAGTCCGCTCGCCGATTTTGATGTTTGGGGTGTCGTGCTGATCCGGCGAGCGGCTCGGGGCGCCGCTGCCTCACTGAGCACGAGGGAAGACCTGCTGAATATTTGATGCCGCTCTGCGTTCAGTGTTACATAAGAGCGCCACATCACTGCTGTTCCCATTCACGTTAACCCCTGAGTGGGCAGGAGAAGCCAGAGCACAGCAGCCAATCTAACCTCCTGATGAACGCGACTGATGAGCGCCCTGCTGCTTATCATCCGCTGATTGGAGCTCTGTGATTGGCTCGTCTCAGTCCCGCTGGCTCTTTCTCACCCGCGTGTATCTCACAAACCCAGCTCAGGGCCTGTCCGGTAATGATGAGCTGTGATTGGCCCGATCCGTCAAACGGTAGTTAACGCCGCCTGCGGTGAGACGTGAAAGCGGCGCTTTGGAAACGATCTTAACTTGTTCCACAAAACAATCCTGAGGCTTGGCTGGGAGGTGACTTGGCTGGGAGGTGACTCGGCTGGGAGGTGACTCGGCAGCGTGCTCGCCGTGTCCGATCCCGGCGGTCCGAGCTGCTCGTTTGGGGTTGTGGCTCTGCATGTGGCTGGTGTCTGTGGTTTGTGGGAGGATGTCGGCGGTGATCTCGTGTGTGTGATAGGATAAATCGGAGCGCGCCTCCACCTGCTGACAGACCGGAAAACTAACGAGGCGTGTAATTTTCCCGCCTGTGTGGTTTCCGCTCTGATGTGTCGAGCTTCTTAATAAAGTGTGAAAACTTCCTGCAGGATTTGAAGGGTGCCATCCGCCCCCCTCCACCTGACTTGCCCGTGGTGCTGGTGAGGTGTGGGCTGATTGGCTGCAGCCAAACGGCCTTTTCTTCGCTCCCTGAAGGACGTGCAGAGCAATCAGCAGCTTCAGCTCTTTTTCATATTGTGTTGATTTGAATAACAGCGTGAAGGAAATGAACAGAGCGCACATTAATGAGACTGTGTGTGTGTGTGTGTGTGGCACACAGCACACCTTGTGAAGTATAAAGGGCTTCATGTAAAGAGTGTGTGACAGGAAAGGCTGTCGCTGTTTGTTCAGCACGTCTGAACGAGTTTTTGTCTGGAGGGACGCTGGCTCGTCGGACGGCACCGTGCACACCTGCCTTTGTAAACACGATAACTGAGAACAAGCCGATGCTTCAGAGGTGGCTCTACCAAAAATCTGGGATGTGTTTGAATGTCGATGAGCTCGAGGTCAGAGGCTTTCCGTTGATATTAGAGTCATTCAGGTAATCCCAAGCATTGCGTCACACCAACCCGAAGAGGAAGGTTGAGAGAGAGAGAGAGAGAGAGAGAGAGAGAGAGAGGAGTCGTACAGAAAACTGACGTTATGTCAGACATCTTTTTCTTTTTACAATGATTTTATTTTTGCTATTTTATTTTTATATAAACACTAAAGAGTTGCTGGGTGTAAGCCCAGTCCAGTGAGTGATGATAACAGGGTTTCATGGCAGTAAGAACATTATGTTTTATGCCATGTTTATTTCATGTATGACTTCTGACCCATCAACAAACACTGCCCAGCCCTCTTCCAACACCTGTGAAGCAGGTGTATTTGAGGCTTGTAGGACATGGAGGCAGAGCAGGCTGGGTTTATTATCCACTCAGGAAAATGTTGCATAAAAGGAGCACAAGTGTCAGCAGTGCGATGTAGGCCTTTGGCTACAGACTGAGTGTACCAGGGGCCCAAAACACCTGGACTTATTTAGTCCAGACCAAACCACAGGGTCCAAACCACAGGGCCAAAGGTCACATACTTGTTGTTTAGTGTTTTACAGTTCATACTTCAAGTTAGCGACTGTAAATCTTGTATTCATGTACATTCTCTCTTTCTGCCTCTTTCAGTAAAAACTGTCAAATTTCAGTTTAGTCCTTTTCTGTTATTAGTCCTGATTACACTCATAGTACACAGTAGAGAAAGAAACTACCAGATGTGGAAAGACGTAGTAATCCTGAAGAAAGGAACAAAAGCTCACAGCTGATTTTATGACACTTTCACAGCTAAAACAACAAAATAATTCCAGGAGGCCTGTTTAACATTATGGGGAATAAAGGGATAATGCAGCTTTCCCAGAATCCCAGTCGGGAACGTTTCTTTGTGTGTGCGTCAGTCTAAGGGCCAACCTGTGGACGCTCAATAACTCGAAGCTCTGCCAATAAGGAAGCTGCATGAACAACATCATTTCCTGTTTACGTGCAAGCAGAATGCGCTCGCAGTTTTTAGCAAACACAAACTATCAGCTTCAAGTTCTTGAACGATAAAAAACGTTTGCATCAATCTCGCTTCACCGAGTTTTCTAATTGGCAGAGAGTTTCACCTTATAGATGGTGGTTGGAACAAGTTTCCATACCAACCTCCTCGCTCTTATTCTGAAAGATCAGCGACTGCTAGCTACTGCTGTGGGATACTGCAGAGTCTGGCTCTGATATCATGTAAACAGGTCCAGTGTTGTCCTGTACAGAGACCTGTAGGGAGAGCAGCGTGTCACGAGGACACTCAGTCCTGATCCTGTAACACTCGTATCATTCTAACACCGATACAGCATCTGTATCAGAGCACACACTCAGTGTGGGCGTGAGGGACGAAAAACCCAACGCAGTGTTCCTGGTCCTGGTGGTCTGTGGTGCTTTGGAGGTGCCGCTTCAGCTGTAACCTGTCTGGAAGCTTCGCTGATGTGACTCGTGACTCTACGAGTTTCCATCGGCTCCTCTCCTCGCCACAGAGCGCTCACGCTGCTGTCGTGATCAGCTGTTGTCGATCGCTCTGACCGTCGTCAGATCTTGAGGTCAGCTTGTGCCGACACGGTCCTAATAACACATGACCTTCTGACCCTATCCCGCCTGACGTGTGAGGGCCCCCACACACACACACACACACGCTTTAATGACAGTAGGTGCTGCAGGTGTCCCTGTGGGGGTAGCGATGCTCTGACCTCAGTTCGTAGTGACATATTGACAACTTATGATAAATATTGATCCACTGACTCCTCCCACAGTCCTGCGGAGGTCGTCCTGCTGTCCCTCTAATCTAGCTTTCAGAGATGAGGACTGTTTCCGAGGAGGCGCCGCGCTGGTTGGTGATTATGATGGCGGTGGAGACGCCAGCAGCAGCTCCAAACTTCGTCAGAGATGTTGTTTAACGAGCAGCTGCAGTGAAGTGTGTCTGTGGCATCTCCGATTTCACGTGTGAATCATGAGAGCGACACTGACCACGCCCACACGCTCACTCTTTGTGACTGTGCAGCTGAAATTGAAGCGTTTAGATGACTTTGATGAATGAAATCCTCGTGGCTGTTCTCACAGCCCTCACACTCAGACCTGTACAAGCAGGTTTTCCTTCATCTGTAAAATGATCATTTCTGCACACGATGAAGAGCTTTTCAAGGTTTCTGACGAGAATTTTATAAACATTTAAGAAAAAACTACTCGAGCAAAAACACCCAATATTATTACAAACAGCTGCTCATTTTTATGTTTATTCAGACCTGTGTTTTCTATCTGTGCAGTGGGAAAATAACAAGATGAAAATGGGATGTAAATTAGGGAATTATTACAAAGAAAATGTGTATGTAGAAGTAAAGATGTCTGTGTATAAATCTGAGTGTGCACACAGTCACACTCTCTCTCTCTCACACACACACTCTCACTCACACACACACACACACTCACACACTGTGCTGGTCAGAGACAATAACAGCAGTGAGCTGGGCGGTGCAGATACTCGGGTTTATTAACACACAGATGCAGAGAGGACGACACAGGAGGAGGAGCAGTGAATACAGTGAGGACAATAACAGAAACACGTCTGTGCTGATTGGCCTGTCAGTAATCACATGACCGAGCCAAAACAAGTTTCACAATGTTCCAACAATGGTCCCGCCCCCTGCCGGCATGAATCATTCCAGCTGATGTTTTTATTTATTCATCTCTATAATTCGTGATCTGACTGATGATGACAGTAACTGAACTCCAGAGTGGAGGAAGACGAGGAGGAGGAGGGACAGTTTCTATTTTTACTGGCTAAAAGCTGCTCTTCTATGGCGTCACGCGGTGACAGGACTACAGTGCGACTGGCTCTACGAACAGAAAGAAGCTGAAAGGCTCTACAAAAGGTCTCTCACCTCTGAGCGAGACAACAAGGCATCGTAAACGTTTGTTAAAGGTACAAGCCGTGCTTAAAGGGACAGCCGTATGCTCGGGTGCAGTCCGTCCTCGCCCCCCGTCATGCTATCTTTGGTTTGAACTCTGCGGCCTGTCACAGTGCGCTGGTTGGGTGCGGCGGGCCCGCCTGCTCTGGCGGGTTTTGGTTAACAGTATCAATCTGAGAAATTGCACTTGGATGTTTTGGATGAAAGCCTCGCCGCGCCTGCTGGTCCGTGCCGGAGTTGTGCAAAGGTGGAGGAGGAGGTGAGGGGGAGTGAGAGGGGAGTGGGGGTGGTGCGTTGCTATGGCATCATGATGGGCGTGTCTGAGAAGACAGACATAATGGAGTCCGTCTCCCCCGCCCTGTGCCGTGGCTGTTGCTCTGCCCCTAGCAGTAACCCTGGCCCCAGGTGTCCTGGCCCCGCCCTCAGCTTGCCATTTTGCTGCTCTCTGATTGGCTCCAGAAACACCACATGCTTGTTGGTACTGACCTTGCGACCCGGGCCCTCCGTGCTGGCCGGCGGTGTGGGGGTGAGGATGGAGGACTGGGCGCTGCCCACCCCAGCCTCGTTTCCCAGGCTTGGGGTGGCCGTGGCCGGGGGCGGGGCTTTCAGGCAGGGAGGGCAGCGGCAAGGCGTCAGGTACAGGTACATGAGCACCAGCACCAGGCTCACCACGCAGCCTAGGAGGGTGGTGAAGCCCGTGTTGAACGGCTCCTGGGGGTCGTTGGCATCCGCCAACACCGTGACGTTGACCTCCCACGTCTCGTTGCGGTGATGCTGCCGGTCCTCCGCCAGGCACCAGTAGATCCCGGTGTCCTTCTCGCGTGCCGCCACGATCTCCAGGCTACCGTTGGAGAACATCTTTAAGGACCCGTTATTCCCCGGCGGCAGCACTGACTCCAAGCTTGGCGACACCCAGAGGAAGGTGACGGCGTGGCCGGAGAGAGTAGTGGCACAGTGCAACAGCAGCGCTTTCCCTGCCGTCACGTTAACACTGCTCTTCTGGGTCACGGCACTCAGGTTGCACTTCTCCAGGTAGCGTCCATGCTGGAGGAAGCGCACAGTGCCTCTCGGGTTCCCGTAAACCAGACAGATGTGCTCCTGCCTGAAGAAAAGCAGCGACTCAAACTCTTGCTGCTCCCAGGACCGGAACAGGCTGTACATGGGGCACTCGCACCACAGCGAGTTGTTGTGCAGGTAGAGCCCCTTCTGCAGCGAATGGGGCAGGGCCAAAATGTCCTCCAGGGGCAGTTTGGACAGGCGGTTTGAGGACAGGTCCAGCAATGACAGGTGGGGGTGGCTGTGCTTCTGAATGGAAAAGAAGGGGAAGTCGGTGAGGCGGTTGTGGCTGAGATAAGCCTTGCGCAAGTTTGTCAGTCCAGCCAGAGGTCTGCCCTCCACCCGCGAGATCCGGTTATTAAACAGCAGCAGCTCCTCCAACCCTGATAGCTCCTGGAAGTAATGCTCCTCCAGAACACAAAGATGATTGGATGACAGGTCCAGGTTTCGTAGCAGAACCCCGGACAAGTTTCTGAACGCTCCCGGCAGGATCGCTGTAAGCTGGTTGTGGGCCAAACGTAATGTCTCCAGTTGAGGAAGTCCTTGGAAGGTGCCATCCTCCAGCTGCGTGATGTGGTTGTGGCTGAGGTCCAGGGTGACGGTGGAAACTGGCATTTCTCCGGGAATGTGCCTCAGAGCCAGGGCGGTGCAGCTGAGGATGTCTGAGGCGCAGATGCAGCCGTCCGCCCGATAGGAGCCCCGAGACAAGCTGACGGCAGCGTGGACAGGGCTGGGCCGGTGCAGCTGCAGACACACCAACAGCAGCACGGCAGCCCGCCACGCCGCTGGAGAGTCCACACCCTGCAGGAATTCTGTGTGACCACCGACGTGCGACATGATGCCACCAGCGTGTGTCCCTTACTTTGAAAGAGCCTCAGTTTGCTGTTCACATCCTTCGTGTGTCGCGATTCATCTCATTTTGGCGTAACATAGTCGACATGTAAACACAGAGCAGGCGGAAGAAGCTTGTTGTTGTCGCTCATGGTGTACGAGCCTGTAGAGCGTGCGCGTCCTTCACTCTGAGCCTCTCATCGTCTCCTCTCGGAGCGTGGCTGTGGAGCGCGCTCGGTGTGCCTCCAGGCTGTTTGTTTGGTCTAACTCTGTTAATGTTGTCCACCTGCCAACCGGGCAGACGCCAGGAGAGGAGACGGGGCTAAATGGGTTATGAGAGGTGGAGGTGTCCCAGTACAGACTCCCCTCTGTCAGTGATCCAGGTGTGCTGCGATGTCAGAACACCTGTCCCTGTCGTCTGATTTATCACACAGAAAAGTCAGAAATCACTTCCTGTCTCCTCCTTTCATCCCATATCTGCTCCGTGGGCGTCCTGCTCCGGCTCCGCTCGCTCTGAGAATTTCCTTTCCTCACTCAGTCTCTGCTGCCGTGACGATGGCGAGCGCCTCAGTTTGATCCCAGGATCAGACTTGCAGTGAGGTCGGCATCCCGTCTGCTCCACACTCGTCCACCACCCCGCTCCGCTGCTGCCCTGCGCTGTCTCTGGCTGGACTGAGCGCGCTCCCTCACAGATGTTGCTGTGTGTATGTGCAGGTGTGTGTGTCAGTCGCTGCTGCCTCTGTCTCTTGACTGCGCTCGGCTCAGATGTGAGCTTCGTCTGTCGCTTCTGGTGCTTTCCCAGCTCCACCTCTCCTCCTCCTCCTCCTCCTCCTCCACTCTGGATTAACCCTCCCCTCTCTCTCTCTCTCTCCCTGCTCCTCCTCCTTCTCCTCCTTCTCTCTGTTTTTGCTGCTCTGCTGCTTTCCGTCTCTTTTTGTTTGCTCACACTTTGTTTCCGTCTCCTCCCTCCTCCTTGCTCCTCTCTCGGAGGCGCCGTATGTTTCCTCAGAGGAGCGTGAGGAGCAGTGAAATGAAAGCTCCCATGATTTTACTCATAGAGTCAACAAAAATGATACTTTGATCTTTGGCTCATGGTTTGTGTGACGATCAGCAGGAGGCGGGGCTCCAGCATTTCAATGTATGACACCATGAATACTTTGGGGCTCCTCCCTCAGTGAACTCCATCTCCTCCGGGTTGTCCTCAGCTGTGTGTGTGTGTGTGTGTGTGTGTGTGTGTGTGTGTGTGTGTGTGTGTGTGTGTGTGTTCCCCTGTCTTTTTGTTTTCAGTCACAGAGTGTGTTTTATGCTGATCTGCTGTCACAGAGGATTAACATCACACACACACACACACACACACACACACACACACACACGCAGATCCACACACACAGACACACACAGGCAGGATGCAGACACACACAAACATACACGCACACAGATGTGTCTGAGCCCAGCGTCTGCGGGTGGCGTGCGTCCTGCATTTCTGCCGCCGTTGTCCCGCCCTGCAGGAGGACACAAGCTGATCTCAGCCCAAGGTTAACATGAACACGAACCCTTAAGCAGCTGAAGCTGACCTCTGACCTCTGACCCCGATCCTGCCCTGCTGGACATCCACACAATAAAAACGTTATTAAGTCCAGCAGCAGGTAGAACATAGCTGGGGCCGCCGTTCACTACCACGCACTGCTGTCATTGGTTAGACTGTGTGATGTGACTACTGATATAGTGTTTATTCATCTATACTGAAGCTGCTGAAGGAAGGGTGCATGGAAGGAGGGAGGTGAAGTTGAGGCTGAAGTCAGCTGTGTGAGGTCATGGCTGACTCGGATGTTCTCTTCTCCAAGGCCCTCCCAGACATCCCGTTTCCTCGGTGTTCCCGTTCATGTGCTCCTTGTATCATTAGTGCCATAGCTCTGAACACGCTGCCCTTTGCTGGTTTATTATTAACAAGGGAACACGATGGACTCGAAACACAGCCGGCGACATTTCCAGCTGAGCGCTGTGACTCAGTCGTGTGGATGACGGCGGCCTACAGGACCACGGAGGGGGGACGTGTCGAGAGGCTGAAATGATAAGGTCAGGGGAGCTTTTACAGGAAAATGTCACTGTGCTTTCCTCAGAGATCATCCTGCGAGAGACACTACCCAGTTTGCTCACCACTGAGCAACGAGCCAACATCTGCATCCAACACAAGGGGAAGTGATCGCTTCTTTGATTTTCACATTAAAAGCTTCTTTTGGTGGCCTGAGTCACAGCGGTTAGCGCTGCATGTTTGATTCTGCAGATTTTTGGCTCCTGTGAAAAATAGAGCCTCAAATCAGAAGTACCTGACTCCGTGGTATAATTCTCAAACATGTAGCCTAAAGCAGATAACTCGTAAGCTGGAGAGGAAATGGCGTGTCACAAATTTAGAAGATCATCATTTAGCCTGGAGAAATAGTTTGTTGCTTTATAAGAAAGCCAATCTCCAACCTTCCTCTCATATCAAACATCCTTGAAAGAGTAGTTGTCAAACAGCTAACAGATCATCTGCAGAGGAATGGCTTATTTGAAGAGTTTCAGTCAGGTTTCAGAGCTCATCACAGCACAGAAACAGCTTTAGTGAAGGTTACAAATGATCTTCTTATGGCCTCTGACAGTGGACTCATCTCTGTGCTTGTCCTGCTAGACCTCAGTGCTGCGTTCGATACTGTTGACCATAATATCCTATTAGAGCGATTAGAACATGCTGTAGGTATTACAGGTACTGCACTGCAGTGGTTTGTATCATATCTATCTAATAGACTCCAATTTGTACAAGTAAATGGAGAGTCCTCTTCACACACTGAGGTCAATTATGGTGTTCCACAGGGTTCAGTGCTAGGACCAATTCTGTTTACATTATACATGCTTCCCTTAGGCAGCATCATTAGAAGACATAGCATAAATTTTCACTGCTATGCAGATGACACGCAGCTCTATCTGTCCATGAAGCCAGGTAACACACACCAATTAGTTAAACTGCAGGAATGTCTTAAAGACATAAAGACCTGGATGGCCGCTAACTTTCTGCTTCTTAATTCAGATCAAACTGAGGTTATTGTACTCGGCCCTGAAATTCTTAGAAATATGGTATCTAAGCAGATTCTTACTCTGGATGGCATTACCTTGGCCTTGACCAGGACATGTCCTTCAATGCACATATTAAACAAATATGTAAGACTGCTTTCTTCCATTTGCGCAACATCTCTAAAGTTAGAAATATCCTGTCTCAGAGTGACGCTGAAAAACTAGTTCATGCATTTATTACTTCCAGGCTGGACTACTGTAATTCACTATTATCAGGATGTCCTAAAAACTCGCTGAAAAGCCTTCAGCTGATCCAAAATGCTGCAGCAAGAGTCCTGACAGGGACTAGAAAGAGAGAGCAGATTTCTCCTGTTTTGGCTTCCCTTCATTGGCTTCCTGTTAAATCCAGAATTGAATTCAAAATCCTGCTCCTCACATACAAGGTCTTAAATAATCAGGCCCCATCTTATCTTAATGACCTTGTAGTACCATATCACCCTATTAGAGCACTTCGCTCTCACACTGCAGGCCTACTTGTTGTTCCTAGAGTATTTAAAAGTAGAATGGGAGGCAGAGCCTTCAGTTTTCAGGCCCCTCTTCTGTGGAACCAGCTTCCAGTTTGGATTCAGGAGACAGACACTATCTCTACTTTCAAGATTAGGCTTAAAACTTTCCTTTTTGCTAAAGCATATAGTTAGGGCTGGACCAGGTGACCCTGAATCCTCCCTTAGTTATGCTGCAATAGATGTAGGCTACCGGGGATTCCCATGATGCACTGGGTGTTTATTCTTCACTCACTATGTGTTAACAGACCTCTCTGCATCGAATCACACTTGTTATTAATCTCTCTCTCTCTCCCACAGCATGTCTCTATCCTGTCTTCCTTCTCTCACCCCAACCAATCACAGCAGATGGCCCCGCCCCTCCCTGAGCCTGGTTCTGCTGGAGGTTTCTTCCTGTTAAAAGGGAGTTTTTCCTTCCCACTGTTGCCAAAGTGCTTGCTCATAGGGGGTCATATGATTGTTGGGTTTTTCTCTGTATGTATCATTGTTGGGTCTACCTTACAATATAAAACACTGAGCATGCTGCTGAGCATTGAGGCAAATGTTGTTGAGATTTAGTGCTATATAAATAAAACTACATTGAAAAATGTAATTATTATTAATTAATAATAATTAAATATTATTTTTATATATAGTTTTTCTCTGTATGTATTATTGTAGGGTCTACCTTACGATATAAAGGACCTTGAGGCGACTGTAGTTGTGATTTGAATTCAGAGTTTTGCTGCTGAGAATCATTAACTCTGAGAGGCGGGGCCTACGGAGAGGAATGATGGTCAAAAAAGAATAATTTTGTGCAGTGAGGAGAGGGCAGGTCATCGATGCTCTTAAAACACACTAGTCGGTAACACACACACTTATAGAGACACACGCCTGTGCACAGGTGTGCTTCATACAAATAACAACCTTGATTACAATGTTTGTGCCACTGAGTTCCACACAAGTCAGCTCCTAACTGTTATGTAATGTGTGTGTCTTTATAGGCGTGTTTGTGTGTGTGTGTTTACACCCGCTGGTCTGATCTCAGCCAGTGCTCTCTCTCCTTTCAGGGTATCCCGAGCCGCCTCTGTCCTGCTCTCCGACCCCTGCTTCCAGCTCCACTCCATCCAGCACCTCCTGGGAGAAGGAGGCGAGTCCAGCTCCTCGGCAGCCGTGGCCTCCAGCGTGCGTCCTGCGGTGGGCTCTCTGGGGTCGTCCGTGGCCGCCCCGCTCCCGTCGGCCACTGGAAGCTCAGAGCGCAAACACTTCTCCCTGCACGCATGTGAGTAGATGGTCACGGGTGGGTTTGGTGGGCGTGGTTACCAAGGTGGGTAAAATGTGACAGGTAGTAGCACTGATGCAGATTTGTGTTTAGAAGGAAGTGATGTCACACACTGCTCTGTCATCTCAATGAGACACACTCCAGCCTCCGACCCAGCTGTCAGCGTCAGGGTGCATTGTGGGTAGAGATGCATATACAGGAAAGCCTCAGGCCTGGAGTCAGACCAAACAAACGTGTGCATGCAGTAAATAGTTCCCTGTGGACCAACACGGCTGCATGTGCACGCGTGCAGAGACACGGGTCACAGTTCATTTCACCGCAACTGTTGTTGTGATTGGACGCTGTATAAATAAACTACCATGTGCTGCCACTTCCTGCTTTCAGTGCTCAGAAGAGCTGGACCTGGATTCATCCCAATCCTGATTCTGTGCACTGTGTTTCATATGTGTGAAACAACTTGTCCCAACAACTTTGGACGCATGTTTGAGGCTCAAAATGTGGTTTTGGTGTCAGGATTACGGTCAACTAGATGTCCCCACAAGATATGAATACCCGATGTGTGCTTGTCTGTCTGTCTGTCTGTCTGTCTCTGTGTCTGTCTGTGTGTGTGTGTGTGTGTGTGTGTGCGCGTGTGCGTGTCTGTCTCTGTCTCTGTGCGCGTTTGTCTCTGTGCGTGTGTGTGTGAATGGGCACCTCCCACACGTGTGAATGCGAGCGTCTTGCTTTGAGGCCGTGGTGGGAACAGGAAGCTGTCTGCCTGCTGCTGTAATATTCACAATAACAGGTGGAGTATTGGAGTGAATGTAAACACACTGATGCCAGCAGTGCTCCAGAGCGAGATCAGGCGGTGCTGGTGCCTCTGATGTGGTCGGAGGTGGAGGCCTGCCTGCATCAGTGTGTGTTTGTCTTCACGGTGATGTGAGATCCTGAAATAAAAAAATCCCCCGGTCCTGGTTTATGGTTCACCATCTGAGTGTGGAGTAGGCTGCAGAGGACTTTAGCTGTGGGCTCTCTGCTCATCTGTGATTGGAGATCGGGCTGCAGTGGCAGCTTTTCTTGTGCTGGAGTCTCGTTACTCGGAGGGCGTTCGAGGACAGAAACACGATGTTTGGTTTGTGCTTTCAGACCGAATCAGCTGGATGCTGTGCCGAGCGTGTGCTTTGGAAACGAGCCTGTAATGTTATTTGGACCTCAGAGTAATTGTGTTTGTGCTGCAGTGGCTTCTGTCATGATCACAGAGCTGTGAGTACAGCTCAGAGGACAAACACTCTGCCTCTCGCTGCCACGCTTCATGTTTCAGGCAGCTTTGCTTTGGTTTGCTCGATGTGCAGCGCTCCGACTCACCGGCCTTCGGGCTGTTTGCTGCGATGTTGGATTACAGCTGATAACTGATAACACTTTTCCTCTCTGCTGTTAGTGAGGGACAGGGTGCTGCAGGGTAGAGACAGAAGGAGAGCAGCAGGAGTGAAGGGGAAGCTTTAAAGATGGCAGTGAGACCTGCTGTGGCGGTCTGCAGAGCTGCTCAAAGTCTGAAGCTGACAGTCTGAGAGCTGCAGGCGCAGTGGCGCTGGAACCTGCGACACGTACGTGAAGGCGGTGTTTGGCTGTCGTCACTGAATCGGTGTGCGAGTCTGTGGTATCATCACCCGCCTCCTGACATGCAGTCGCAGAAAAAGCCTGTGGCCTTATAGTGGAGCTCACTACAGGGGATGGCCCAGTCGTTGTGACATCCTTATCCGTTGCCACGGCAATGCAGACAGTTTCCATGACCACGATGTGTGGCATCATGTAGAGGATATGTGCCTGGCAGGGAAGTGTCAAAATTAAATGTCTGTCACGAGATTATTGTAGCCAGAAAACATCAAAACAACACCGCGCCTTACCGAGCTCCGGTAACTGGAAATACACTGGAATAAACTGAAATATCCTGGAATAAACTGAAATGTCCTGGAATAAACTAAAATATTCTGGAATAAACTGAAATATCCTGGAATAAACTGAAATGACCTGGAATAAACTAAAATATTCTGGAATAAACTGAAATATCCTGGAATAAACTAAAATATTCTGGAATAAACTAAAATATTCTGGAATAAACTGAAATATTCTGGAATAAACTAAAATATTCTGGAATAAACTGAAATGTCCTGGAATAAACTAAAATATTCTGGAATAAACTGAAATATTCTGGAATAAACTAAAATATTCTGGAATAAACTGAAATGTCCTGGAATAAACTAAAATATTCTGGAATAAACTGAAATATTCTGGAATAAACTGAAATGTCCTGGAATAAACTAAAATATTCTGGAATAAACTGAAATATCCTGGAATAAACTGAAATGACCTGGAATAAACTAAAATATTCTGGAATAAACTGAAATATCCTGGAATAAACTGAAATGTCCTGGAATAAACTAAAATATTCTGGAATAAACTAAAATATTCTGGAATAAACTGAAATGTCCTGGAATAAACTAAAATATTCTGGAATAAACTGAAATATTCTGGAATAAACTGAAATGTCCTGGAATAAACTGAAATGACCTGGAATAAACTAAAATATTCTGGAATAAACTGAAATATTCTGGAATAAACTGAAATGACCTGGAATAAACTAAAATATTCTGGAATAAACTGAAATATTCTGGAATAAACTTAAATGTTCTGGAATAAACTGAAATATTCTGGATTAAACTGAAATATGCTCAGAGTGGGCATCATCTCAGAGTGGGCGTGGGCATGGCGGTTCTCCCTGTGACAGACAATGAGCAGTTCATCACACACCTGCTGAACACCTGAACAAGCAGAACATTGAATGTCTCCGCTCCCAGGTAGCTCAGTGCCCTGAAACAGAAGTACTTTCTGTAAGCTCCTATCGTGTGACAGAGGCATGGAGCGAACACGCAGAGCAAACAGACCACGATGAAATGAATGAGATGGTAAACAGGAGGTGATAAAGACGGCGCATCGGTGCAGCAGAGGGAGGAGGTGTGTGGACAGCTGTGATGTGCTTGGCTGTAAAGTCTGCTCTTACTAAAGGACAGTCTGGTTATGTAAGCAATGTTCATCCTGCCAGCTGCCCCGACCTCCAGATTTGCTCCCAGCAGGGGGCACTGTTCTTGTCCGACTGTGGAAGTCTGTGACAACATGAGCCTTCTGATGCTCTGACCTCTGACCTCAGTGAACTTTGTCCTGATTCATCTATGAGTCGGTCGCTGCTTTGAGGCCCAGCTGAATCAAACAGGAAGTTTGGTTTGGTCCTCTCAGAGTCACAGAGAGCAGGAAGCAGGGTGGGGCTACCATTGACTGGTCATAGTTTAAAAGCACCATGACGATGATGATGAAAGTGATGAAGATGAGCTGGGTCATGTGCAGTCTCAGCTGGCTGACCTTCATCTGTGTGAGCAGGTTAACGATGAGCGCCTGTGCATGATGATCTGTGGTAACGTGATTAAGAGCGCACACCATGCTGTGCCCAGTACGCACCAGTACTCTGTGTGTTTGTGTGTGTGTGTGTGTGTGTGAAAGAGCCTGCACACACACAGGATTATTCATGACACCAGGGAAACCCAAGCAGTCAGCTCATTGATCAGCAATCAGCATTATTGATGGCAGGGCTCGGTCTGAGCAGCGTGGGCGATCCGAAGCTCCTGCAGACTGTGTGAGACGTCGTAGTGAAGCAGAGCTCTGAGGTTCCTCGGTGCTGGCTGGATCGTGCAGATGTTTCAGCACCGCTGCGTCTCACACTGACGCTGTGATTCATGAGGTGGAGGCGCTCTGCAGCTGATTCTCTCTGAAACGCCTGTCGTCTTCAGGCTGAGATTATTTTGGCATCTGTCACTCTTCCTTCATCCCTCGCTCCTCTGCTGCCCATCTGTGGTGTCTCGTCCGTCCTGCATCTGTCATTTCCTGTCTGTCCCGTGGCTTCTCCTCTCCGTCTCCATCCTGTTTTCTTCATTGCTCTTTTCAAAGTCGCTTATTTCAGCTTTTCCTCCACCCTGATGCGTTGGTCCCGTCTGCAGGCCCGAACGAGCCTCTGCTTTATCAGATATTTGCTGTAGCAGCTCAGCAGGGGTACCTAATAAAGTGGTGTGTGAGCAGTGTGTGTTTTGGCAAGTCATCATACAGATCTGCGTACGTGTATCACAAAGTGGCAGAGATATTTGTTAGACCGCACGCTCTGAGACCAGCAGCAACCCTAACCACATACCAGTAAAGACAAACTGCTCATGTAAACATCGTTTACTGATCGTTTGTCCCTGTATGATAAGCTGACGTGGTGGAGTTACTCTACATAAACATTCAGGTTCAATGTAATTTGATTACAGAAGCGATCAAGACACGGTGATAGTGGGATGAGCCAGGACACTCGGTTTTCCTCTTTCAAAGACGATCACAGAAATATCCTCTCACATCCATGTCATCAGCTCCATCAGCTGACTACTCTCTGTTTTGTGGGTTTGTGCGGGTGGAGGCCGTTAATCTTCGGGCTCTGGATGTTTTATGGATGAGAGCGAAGCGCAGCATCGGTGATGTGCGTCTCATTAACATCAAACTGTTTACGCCGTGCTGCAGATTTATTTAGCCAATTAGAATCTGCAGAAGAAGAACAGCTCTGTGTGTGTGTGTGTGTGTGTGTGTGTTACTGTGATGTTTGTCTAAATTTAAGAGCCCAAAACTGGGATTTTATAACGGTGACAAGTGAAAGACCAGTGACAACCAGCCAGGCCTGATTTAAATAAAAACATTGGATCACACACACACACACACACACACACACACACACACACACACACTCTCTCTCTCTCTTAGGCCTGCACCTATCGATTATCTCATAATCAAGTATTCTATCAAATAGTCAGTTAATTGAGTAAGAGGATAAGAACATGTGTGTCTCATTAATGATACCTAACCCTGCTCATTGGTTTCATTTTAGAAATGTTCCAATAATTAAACGTTCTGACCTTAATATGAACAAAAAGAGTGTTTTATGTCCTGATGAGGCAGATCAGATTTGGTGTGTGTGTGTGCGCGTGCGATGAAGACCAGCGAGCACGTCAGCTGCTGCTGCAAACAGACATTAACTAACATCAACAACAGTTCAGTGTTTGAGCTCCCTCAGGTCAGCGGCTCAGTGTTTATTTGGCTTTTAGTTTTAATGTTTCAATATTAATCAAATTTAACTGAGACGGTTAAATGTTTCAAAGGCTACGTTCACACTGCAGGTCTGGGGCGATCGTGGCTCAAAAGTTGGGAGTTCGCCTTGTAATCGGAAGGTTGCCGGTTCGAGCCCCGGCTCGGACAGTCTCGGTCGTTGTGTCCTTGGGCAAGACACTTCACCCGTTGCCTACTGGTGGTGGTCAGAGGGCCCGGTGGCGCCAGTGTCCGGCAGCCTCGCCTCTGTCAGTGCGCCCCAGGGCAGCTGTGGCTACATGTAGCTTGCCATCACCAGTGTGTGAATGGGTGAATGACTGGATGTGTAAAGCGCTTTGGGGTCCTTAGGGACTAGTAAAGCGCTATACAAATACAGGCCATTTACCATTTTACCATTTAATGCTCAATTCCGATTTTTGTCTGCTTGTTCACACTACAAATAAAATGTGACAGCAAACGCGCTCTAGTGTGAACGCTCAAAGCGGCCCGCATGCGCAAAAGAAGACGTCACACACAACGCGCTCTGTTTAGATCCAGACCAAACAGTATTGTTTGACTGACCCTTAATATAAAGACTTGTTTCATACTCTACGTTTCCCAATTTTGCTTTAAGTTATAAAGTTATTTTGTTATTTACATATGGCCTAATTAAATGGTAAATGGCCTGTATTTATATAGCGCTTTTCTAGTCCCTAAGGACCCCAAAGCGCTTTACATATCCAGTCATTCACCCATTCACACACACATTCACACACTGGTGATGGCAAGCTACGTTGTAGCCACAGCCACCCTGGGGCGCACTGACAGAGGCGAGGCTGCCGGACACTGGCGCCACCGGGCCCTCTGACCACCACCAGTAGGCAACGGGTGAAGTGTCTTGCCCAAGGACACAACGTCCGAGACTGTCCAAGCTGGGGCTCGAACCTGCAACCTTCCGATTACAAGGCGAACTCCCAACTCTTGAGCCACGATCGCCCCAATTAATAATTAATGATCCTTATTGCAGTTTTAGAGAGGAGCGGTGCTTCAAAGGATAGTGTCAGATTTCTGTCAGAATCTGCAGATTATACAGTACTAATAAAATGTTCACGTTTCTCCAACGTTGTCTTCCCATCAGTTTCACTGGAAGCGTTCGCGATGTCTTCTCGGGCGCTTCTCCGGTGCTGGTAATTGGCGTCTGTCTTGTGTTAGTGACGTAAAAGACGGATTTAATGCGACATGACCGTTCAAACAGCAGTCGCTTTCTAAAACATCGGATATGTATCGGATTCAGTACCACATACGAAAGTGACCCAGATCGGATTTGAAAATATCGGATTTCTGCCATTCACACTGTCATACCATGATCGGATATGGGTCGCATAGGGTCAGAAAAGTCGGATTTGATGCGCTTTTGCCTGCAGTGTGAACGTAGCCATAGAGTAAACACGGTGTAGCCCACCCCACGCCCCCCTTTAGACTCACCCCTGTTCACCTCCATGTAAACCAGGGCGGCTGCCGTCAGCCTTCACTAAGCTGTCATTTAAACACGTGTCAGACTAAGTTATCAGTTCATCTGCGTACTTTAACACTCCTGGACCTCAGATTGTTCTGTGTGAGACACAAACAGCGGTGGGCGGAGCTACAGGGTTTGTTGATCAGCTGATTCGATGAAGCTGCAGCTGTTTCCCAGTAAAACTTTTGATGGTGATCACGGGACCAGCTGTTGTTCTTTCACCGTCTCAGTTACAGCGCCGGCTCTCCGCAGTGTGTAAATAGACTCCGCCTCCACGTTAAACTGTGCCAGCGTCATGATTGCTGCTGCTGCGTGCGTCAGTGTGCGTCATCCACTCGCTGCCCATACAAGGAGTGCAGAATTATTAGGCAAGTTGTATTTTTGAGGAATAATTTTATTATTGAACAACAACCATGTTCTCAATGAACCCAAAAAACTCATTAATATCAAAGCTGAATGTTTTTGGAAGTAGTTTTTAGTTTGTTTTTAGTTTTAGCTATTTTAGGGGGATATCTGTGTGTGCAGGTGACTATTACTATGGATAATTATTAGGCAACTTAACAAAAACAAATATATACCCATTTCAATTATTTATTTTACCAGTGAAACCAATATAACATCTCCACATTGACAAATATACATTTCTGACATTCAAAAACAAAACAAAAACAAATCAGCGACCAATATAGCCACCTTTCTTTGCAAGGACACTCAAAAGCCTGCCATCCATGGATTCTGTCAGTGTTTTGATCTGTTCACCATCAACATTAGCGTGCAGCAGCAACCACAGCCTCCCAGACACTGTTCAGAGAGGTGTACTGTTTTCCCTCCTTGTAAATCTCACATTTGATGATGGACCACAGGTTCTCAATGGGGTTCAGATCAGGTGAACAAGGAGGCCATGTCATTAGTTTTTCTTCTTTTATACCCTTTCTTGCCAGCCACGCTGTGGAGTACTTGGACGCGTGTGATGGAGCATTGTCCTGCATGAAAATCATGTTTTTCTTGAAGGATGCAGACTTCTTCCTGTACCACTGCTTGAAGAAGGTGTCTTCCAGAAACTGGCAGTAGGACTGGGAGTTGAGCTTGACTCCATCCTCAACCCGAAAAGGCCCCACAAGCTCATCTTTGATGATACCAGCCCAAACCAGTACTCCACCTCCACCTTGCTGGCGTCTGAGTGGGACTGGAGCTCTCTGCCCTTTACCAATCCAGCCACGGGCCCATCCATCTGGCCCATCAAGACTCACTCTCATTTCATCAGTCCATAAAACCTTAGAAAAATCAGTCTTGAGATATTTCTTGGCCCAGTCTTGACGTTTCAGCTTGTGTGTCTTGTTCAGTGGTGGTCGTCTTTCAGCCTTTCTTACCTTGGCCATGTCTCTGAGTATTGCACACCTTGTGCTTTTGGGCACTCCAGTGATGTTGCAGCTCTGAAATATGGCCAAACTGGTGGCAAGTGGCATCTTGGCAGCTGCACGCTTGACTTTTCTCAGTTCATGGGCAGTTATTTTGCGCCTTGGTTTTTCCACACGCTTCTTGCGACCCTGTTGACTATTTTGAATGAAACGCTTGATTGTTCGATGATCACGCTTCAGAAGCTTTGCAATTTTAAGACTGCTGCATCCCTCTGCAAGATATCTCACTATTTTTGACTTTTCTGAGCCTGTCAAGTCCTTCTTTTGACCCATTTGGCCAAAGGAAAGGAAGTTGCCTAATAATTATGCACACCTGATATAGGGTGTTGATGTCATTAGACCACACCCCTTCTCATTACAGAGATGCACATCACCTAATATGCTTAATTGGTAGTAGGCTTTCGAGCCTATACAGCTTGGAGTAAGACAACATCCATGAAGAGGATGATGTGGACAAAATACTCATTTGCCTAATAATTCTGCACTCCCTGTAGACACGTTTGTACTGCAGGCCTGGCTTCAGTCGGTCAGTAAATGAAACAAAGCATTTCTGTTGAGGATTTTTCAATATTGAGTTATTCCAATCACTCGATGAATGGTTGCAGCGCTACACACTCCCGGGTCTCAGTTCTGCTTCGAGCTCCGTTTCAAAGGTTGTTGAGTGATTGTTAATTCTGATTCCTGGAGTTTCAGTTACCCCGGTGGTCCCTGTGGTCCCGGTGTTTCCCATGTTCCCTGTGGTCCCGGTGTTTCCCGTGTTCCCTGTGGTCCCGGTGGTCCCGGTGTTTCCCATGTTCCCTGTGGTCCCTGTGGTCCCTGTGGTCCCGGTGTTTCCCATGTTCCCTGTGGTCCCGGTGTTTCCCGTGTTCCCTGTGGTCCCTGTGGTCCCGGTGTTTCCCATGTTCCCTGTGGTCCCTGTGGTCCCGGTGTTTCCCGTGTTCCCTGTGGTCCCGGTGTTTCCCATGTTCCCTGTGGTCCCTGTGGTCCCTGTGGTCCCGGTGTTTCCCATGTTCCCTGTGGTCCCGGTGTTTCCCGTGTTCCCTGTGGTCCCTGTGGTCCCGGTGTTTCCCATGTTCCCTGTGGTCCCTGTGGTCCCGGTGTTTCCCATGTTCCCTGTGGTCCCTGTGGTCCCGGTGTTTCCCGTGTTCCCTGTGGTCCCGGTGTTTCCCGTGTTCCCTGTGGTCCCGGTGGTCCCGGTGTTTCCCATGTTCCCTGTGGTCCCTGTGGTCCCTGTGGTCCCGGTGTTTCCCATGTTCCCTGTGGTCCCTGTGGTCCCGGTGTTTCCCATGTTCCCTGTGGTCCCTGTGGTCCCGGTGTTTCCCGTGTTCCCTGTGGTCCCGGTGTTTCCCATGTTCCCTGTGGTCCCTGTGGTCCCGGTGTTTCCCGTGGTCCCTGTGGTCCCGGTGTTTCCCATGTTCCCGGTGTTCCCAGTTTTTCCCGTGTTCCCTGTGGTTCCCGTGTTCCCTGTGGTCCCTGTGTTCCCTGTGGTCCCTGTTCCCTGCCTTCGCTGCGTGTTCCTGGTGAGCTCCAGCCTGAGCCTTTCCCATGTGGACCCTGGAGTCTGTGTGAGATTCCTGCCTCCCTGGTTTCTGCTTATTTTTGAGCGGCGCTCAGTGTTCTGGGCTCAGTGTTTGTTCCCGAGTCTGCGGGCTGCTGTTTGTTTGGTTGCTGTTTGCTCGCGACAGGCGTCCACAGCACCAAACCTGAAATCTGCTCATGCCTGGAGGAGCCCGTGCTTCTGTTGGGGTGAGGAGGTGACAGCGACTCCATCACCATGGAGTAAAGTCGAGCAGCAGCCCGACAGCTGTGTGACAGGCGCTCGGGCTGCTGCGCTCCGTCACACGCTGCTGTGTGTTGGGTGAAGCTTGGTTCCACCTTCGGGTGTCACCTGTGGTCCTCTGAGAGGGACTGACAGAGCAGACACAGGTCAGGGCACCGGCAGGATGTCACGATCCACCAGGAGGAGATAACCTGCTCCTGTCGCTGCGAGGCAGCTCCACCTCAGAGCAGGAGAATGAGTGGATGCAGGTTAATGTGAGCAGCTTCAGCGTGTGTTGGTGAAGAGACTGAGAGGAGAGCACATCCTCCATCAAGATCTTTCTTCATCATTTTAAAAAGATCCGCATCAGCTCACAGATTCATCGGCTTCTCCGTCTCGCCTCGCACCAACTCATCACATCCAACCGCCGGCGTTCTCCTAATCTTACTGACGGCGTGCAGTCTTAGCCGACTGTAAAGGGTTCTTCACATAACGGCTCCACCAATCAGCACGCTGAAGAAACGGGAACACGAATGCGTCCACGCTGCCAGAATCACACAGCAAGGCAGCACCTTGCAGGCACCAGAGGCCTGTGATTGGACGGAGCTGCTTAAAGGCCCGCTCCGCGTCTGTCGTGTTCCAAGTGAGGGTTAGTTGGTTTATGGGAGATGATGTTTCTGATAAACCTCCAAACAGACCAGCTCTGCAGGGCGCTGCCTGTGGATGCTGCAGACGGTCCACCTGGTTCTGGTGTCATCCTGCTGTGTTGCTGCACACATCAGCTCTGGTAACGTCTCACTGCAGATCAACATGGCAGCTGTCCAAGCAGCCAGTCTCACAGCCTGCCCTCAGCTGAAAGAGGATCTGATTGCAGGCGGGGGGACAAATCGAAGGCCATAAAGTGAGAGGGTGGGGCGGGTGTGTGTGTGTGAATAAATGGAGGGCAGGAGTTAAAGGAGAAGCTGCGCTCAGCATGTTCAGGCTGCTTTAACAGCAGCGCTCGCCTGGACCGAGACACCGTGTCACAGCATCGGGGTTAAAGCAGCAGGTATTCTGATGGATGCAGACGTCTGTGGCTCCTCCCATCAGAGCGTGGAACAAATGCTCTGCTGATGGACCTGACCTGTGCTCATGGAAGCCACAACAAGCCACTAAGTGCACTCGCGTCCATCTTTACAAGGTAAGATGTGTCTGAAGCCACAGAGCTCCAACTGTCCTGAATCTCTGCAGCACGATTGGCTCATTAACCTCCTGATTAGGTTGCCTATTAGCTTGTTAGTTGCAGGGGCGGGGCATAGATAACCATTCAGGTGGATAGAAGCTGACGATTTACCATCGATCTATGACCCCGCCCTTACCTGAGGCCACAGATGGCAGCAGAAAAGAGGGGTGGGTTTAACAAATGGATTTTAGTTTGAATAATGTGATATCGATTCATGAAGTCCTGGATCGATTATTATTGGCAGAAACGCCAGCATCTCAGCTTAAAGCTCACAAAACTATTTCAACAACCACCAAACAGCTAAAACAGTAAATGAGAGCAGGTACAAACAGGTAAACACAGAGCGTGGATCGTTCACTCGTACACAGACACGCCGTCGGGCTGAAAGTTGACAGCTCACAGATTGTGATGCTGCAGGTTTCGTCACTCTGACCAAAACTTCCCTCTCACTTCCTGCACAGCTCCTGCTATGTTGATTCATGGTTTCTTCAGTTTTTGATCAACTGCAGAATATTTTTAAGGTTATCTGCTATAAAAAGCCCGGCCAGGAAAAGCTGCTTCATGTTTTTCTGTTGTGATGCTTACACCTCTGATGGATATGAACTGATAAATGATCAGAATTATAATATTTCTGGCTGTCCGAGGCAAAATCGAATTGGGACCTTGTGAATCATAACTGAGTAAGTTGTATAAATCAGTGATGCAGAAACGAGCTTCGTCTGGACGATGGCTCGGCTCTCAGCTTCAGGCTCTCGCTGCGGCTGTTGTTTCTGAGGTGGTAGACAGTACTGTCCCGCCCTCAGCGCAGACTTCCAGGATACAGTTTAAGTATTTCCTGTAAGTTTTGGAAGGATCCTTTGACACTGCGAGCTCAGGCAAAATGAGATATTAGTTTCATGTCTTCAATAGTCTGCATCACACCTGTACAGGTCACCTCTATGTTTACAAACTAATATAGATCTTCTGGATCCTGTGACATCACAGAGTTTAGTTTCCTGATGTTTTCACCACATCCAATCAGCTGTCCTTCCCTGCAGAGTTCCTCAGATCAGCCCATGAACAGCCCTGTTTGTGTCCCCCACAGACACCGACTACATCAGTGAGGAGGAGAAGCACAGGGTGGAGCTGATGTTGGCCTTTCTCACCGAGGAGTCCAAGCAGGCTGCAGCCAGCACAGCTGTAAGTACACCTGCACCTGTCACACCTGTCACACCTGTCACAGCTGTCATAGCTGTAAGTACACCTGTTGTGTCCTAACAATGTAAAAAACATGGATGTAGCCAGAGCGATGTGACCCGTCGCTCACAGACCTGGTTATGGTTCTGCATCCACAGACTTCACGAGAGCCTCACACAGGCTCAGGTACCTGCTGTTACTGATCTGTAACAGCAGCCCTATTACTGGTCACATGATTCATTAAAAACGCCCCAACACTGCACACAGTGCAGTTCAGGTGAAGCTAACAGACAGCTAGCAGCTACAGTCGCCTGGGGCACCATCCACCTGTCAGTCACAGAGGCCACGCCCCTAGAAAACTTTAAATTGGTGAGCCCTAAAAAGGATTTACTCGTTCAGGAAGTGAATTCTGCCCAATCAAGCGTGGAGCTGCTGACAGTGGCGACACCACGAAGCAGCTTCTTCTTCTTCTGTTGTCATTAAGGTGGAGTTCTGGAAAATGCATGGGCTCGTCCTTTTATAGCGCCTTCATACTCAGTTTGAGCACTCAAAGCACTTTCTGCTGCACCACCCACACACCTTCCATCTATGCCTAAGTGCTGTGTAACACACACACACACACACAGACACACACACACACACACAGACACACACACACACACACACACACACACACACACAGAGACACACACACACACACACACACACACACACACAGATGGACACTGGGAGGAACTCGGGGTTCAGTGTCTGTGTTTATTCCTGCTGGTTTTGGGACGTGCACGGTCTTCATGTTTGCATAAAGCAGACGCAGTAAACTGTTAGAAGTAGAGACGTTAGTATTTATTTATAGCTGCTGAGACTCTTTCAACCTGCTGATGCTGATTCTGCGCTCGCAGGAAAACACCGCTGCCTGTGTGAGGGTTAAAGTAACACAACAGAAGGACCCCACTGATCAATATATAATTAGTCTGTAATTAATAAGTCATGAAGCTGACCTGACCATAGGAGATTAAAAAGTTAAAGTTTGGAAAAACGTGATTGTGAGAGAAAGCCATTTCCTGCGAGGTGTCTGTTCGTCCTGCTCGCCGTCTCCGCGGGGAAACCCGATCCTCGACTCTCCGTTGTCTCCACCGCAGAGCTCGGCCGGCTGAAGTGGAGGATTTATTATTGATAAAGGAGGAGAAACGCTGCGTGTAAATCACTTTCCTGCAAAGTCATGCTCGGAGAACCGGAAATGAAATAAGAGCCAAAATATTATTAGAAGCTGGTAATGAAAGCACAGCGTTCAGTCAGCCTTCAAAGACAGAGATACTGAGGACGTGAAAAATGGAAAAGAAAGCAGAGTTTAAGTGCCGCCTGAGGTGGATTTCCACAAACCCACTAATGGCTGTCTGCTGATGCTCTCTGCTCTCGTTCAGCTGCGAGTAGGAAATGACTTCTGCTAATGTGAAGTTATGCTGCTTGTTTGGAAAGTGTTCCTCAGTCCAGACACGCCGAGAAATGTTAAGTGGTTTCAAGCTGCATCGTGTTTTTCACACAAAGCCTCGAGAAGTACGCTCGTCTCCCAACAACACACACCTGAGAACTTCAGATGATATCTGATTTTACACACACACCCAACAGATCATTTACAAACCCAGCTCGGTCTGGCAGACGAGGCTAAACACTGTGTGAATATACAGCTGTGCCCAGATGTTTATATATACTCATCAGCAGCATGAATGTCGGGCTTTAATTGTTCTGTTTCCAGGGTGAATGATTGTACAGCGATTTCATAAAACAAGCTTGACATCGTTTGTATTTACCTACAAAGCTTTAATAAGTGGTGCAGACGATGCTGCAGTCTTTCCACTGGACGAGGTCTGTTATGGGGATTGATTACTGCTGAAAGTTCCTCTTTACGGCACAAAAAGGATTTGTGTGGCAGCATTCATTGGACTGACTAATACTTGGAAAGTGGGAAAGTCCAAGGAACTCAGTGAAGATCTAAGAATAAAGCCTGTTGGTTTACATGAGCTGGGAACGTGTCGGCTCATCTGCAGAGACACGATCATCACTTCAAACAGCTGTACGTGAGTTTGTCCAGATGTGCCGTCACATCCAGTAACCAGCTTCCTCGTGACGAGAGGAAACTGGTTACGCCGTTCAGGAACAATCGAGAATAACTGAGACTCAAACCTGCCACAAAGCTTTCACGGTGAAGCCAGTTTTACATCTGAGAGAACGCCAACCAAGAAAGAAGAAGCTGCCCACGTGGACGAGCCAGAGGCGGAAGATGTTGAGGCATGGCTCGGGGATGGTAAAGTGAGACTGTGTGAAAACTCTCTGACTCCCGTTTGAACAGCAGGGGGTCTCTGGGCAGACCATCGCCGTCTTTGTTCTGGAGCGAGGCTACAAACCGCTGCTGTGCTTGGTTTTTATGTGCCAGCTTCATTTCCTGTTAAACTCACAGGTCACACTCGAGCCAAACATGAAGAAGTAACTGAAGCATTTTGCACCAAATGTTTCTGAGAAATTCGAGATGATCCGATGTGTAAGCGCTTCACCCAGAAAAACCTTTTCAAGATTTAAGTAACCACAACTTTGTATGATCGTTTAAACTTTTATTCGGAGAACTACAAGAGTTCTATGGGCTCAAAATGTGGTCATAAATATTTTGTACTTGTAAATCAGTTTTGTATGTGTAAAAAAAAAAAGATTTGTGTGTGGACTTAGCCAAAAACCCCCCTGCAAGTTACAAGTACGAATTTTGACCCTATTTTTCTTCCTTTCATCTGATTGGTCAATGTCATGTCAATCACAAATGTAACAATCCAATCAGAGAACAGATGGGTTTGGCTGTCGGAGGGGCACTTTTTTGAACTGCAGGTCCTTGAAGGGTAATACAGTTTGAAGCTGGAGGATCTCTATATAAATATCCGATAGCAGCTAGGTCCGCTAACTTTCAGCAGCTGTTGAAAGGATAAAGTTGTGGTATGTCAGTGGTTAGAAATACCATTATTACTTTAGGATTAGTTTAACACAAAGTCAGGGCTGACCCGGGACCATTGCTGTGAGTCACAGTGCGCAGCATAAAGGTCCTTTCACAGCACAGCATGTGCTGCTAATGCTAACTGCTAACTAAAAGCCAAGGATCCAGAATTTGTTGCGCTGCCTGCTGAGCTCTGTGGGTTTTTGCAGCAGCTCTACCTGTACTAGATGCACCTGCTCCTTGTCGTTTCTATCTCTGACTTTATGTCCTCTACAAGAGTTTCTGGTTTTTTTGCTAGTTCTTTAGATGTTCAATAAAAACATGTATGCTAATTCATAACGAAGAAAGCTTTGTAATGAAGACTGTCATTTCCAAAACACTGCCCCCCCCCCCGCGGTCCGCAGGGCTGTATTAAACACGTAGACCTGTGACACAAAAATCACCAAACTCGGACGACCACAGACTGTTTTCCTTCGTGGTGATGAAGGAAAACGCTGGGCTGGCATGTAAAAGGGCATTTATTCCCTTCAAGGACCTGCAGTTCAAAAAAAGCGCCCCTCTGACAGCCAAACCCATCTGTTCTCTGACTGGATTGTTACATTTGTGATTGACATGACATTGACCAATCAGATGAAAGGAAGAAAAATAGGGTCAAAATTCGTACTTGTGATTTGCAGGGTTTTGAGTCCACACACAAATTCTTTTTACACATACAAATCCTGATTTACAAGTACAAAATATTTATGACCACATTTTGAGCCCATAGAGTTCTTCTATTTTTAAAGACAGTCTCTGCAGGCGCAGGATGCTTGAAGGATCTTATTCTGGGAACAGTGGGAGCGAGGCAGGTGTGGTTCCAGTTATTCCCTGAAGACCAGGGAATAACTGGAACGGATGAATTAGGATGAGGACACGATCACAGAAAAGCTTTGATGGGAAAGTTGTGATCTGCAAACAGTTCCCATGTCTTTGACGCAGCCTCTCGGTTTATCAGCGCGAGCACACTCTGTACAGGTATGGCTGCTGGGTCTCCGCCTCCTTCTGTTGGGGCGGAGCTACTTTCCACTATAAACACACCCCTTTCAAGCAGTTGCAGAGTGTCACCAAGAGATGGCGCGTTCTTCAAAAACACTGCGACTTGTATCGTTAGCCTCGGTGTTACTGTCTTTGCCGTCTGATCACAGCTCACTGAGGCCTGTTGTCATTTGGTGCGTCAGTAAAACTGAATGTGACATTCATTCGCTGTCAAACTTAAAAATGTTTGTGTCAGTTTACACTGAGAATCACCAAAACAGAAAAATCATATTGTAGCACCCAGGTGGAGGTGAGTTCTGACTCTGGTAGTTTTTCATTTATTCTGCTGTTTGGGGAAACTTAATATTCTAGATTTCTTTAAACTGTGCTGTTGTGGGACTCCAAAATGGCGGCGCATTAGCTAGACGCACACTTCCCTCCTCCGTAAATCTTTGCCAAGACACCTAACATAATATCAACTTTTGAAGTTAAACTCTAACGGTATCCGCGCTTTGGACTCTTTTATGTCGTCTGCACCAGGTAAATCGGGCAGGGGTCGTGGTAAACCCTCACAACCTAAAATTGATTTCGGACCAACTAAACAAACTGGAAAAGCTAAAGCTAGCGCCATGTCGGAAGAGTCAATTAGCGCTGAAGAGGAAGGACCAAGCCACGCTCCGATTCTTGAAGCTATCAGAGACTTGAAAACCGACTTCTCCAACAGGTTTGACGGAATAATGGCTGCAATTGAGGGAGTGAGAAACGAGGTCGGAGAGTGCAAGGAGCGTATTGTAAATGTCGAGACACGCATTTCCGACACTGAGGACACGGTCGATAGCCTTCAGAGAAAAGTCCAGAGTCTCGAAAAGAAAACCAGAGATATGGAGGACAAAGTAATGGACTTGGAAACAAGGGCCAGGAGGGCTAACCTGAGACTGGTGAATTTACCGGAGAAGGTGGAGGGAACGGATGCTTGCGCATTTCTGGAAACCTGGATCCCGGAGACGCTGGACATCCCTCTGCTGAAGTCAAAGCCATTCCTGGAAAGGGCGCACCGAATCGGCCCGAGAAACGACCCAAACGCCCCCCCAAGAACACTGATCATGAAATTCCTGAGCGATAGGGATAAGGCAATGGTGCTGAAGGCGACCAAAATCAAAAAGCAAATACTCTCACGAGGACAAACCGGTGCGTTTCTACCCGGACATGGCAGCCGGCATACATAAGATGCAGAAAGAGTTCGACTCCGTGAGACGACGCAGCTCCGCAGCATGGGGATAAGACACGGATGCTTCTCCCGCCAGGCTCCTGGTGACCTACAAGGATAAAACACTGACTTTTGGCAAACCGGAGGACGCAGAGACTTTCGTTACGCGGATCCAAGCAGAGCGGGATGAATAGCGGTACGGATAGAGTTGGTAAAATAATTGAACGTTTTGCCTGGCAGCCAATTCCTGGGGCTACTGTGAACTGAACATTGAAATATATTCATACTGAACATCTGTACATGCCTCCGTTATGTCTGCATGGGGGTTAAAGACGCTGGTGATTACCTGTTTTGTGAGTATACCCGACCCCCCCTTTTTTTTTTTTTTTTTTTTTTTTTTTTTTTTTTGTGGGGGATTGATTACTTTTTGTTTTCTAGGAGGACTCTTTGAGTTGTTGTTATATTTAAATAGAGTTAAAGCACAGTAGACCCCTAACATTTATTTTATTTACATGAGTATATTTGGGATGGCAATATATTCCTGGCAAAGTAACTATTATTTGTATGTAAAAGCTAACAATGGAGGGAGTGTTTAAGTTTAGGATAAGTCATGTTGGATCATTCCTCAATAACTGTGGACTGGTCATTAGCATTACCGAGTGTGTAGTAAGGAGAAGGGGAAACTGGCCTTTAGGTCAGAGGGGTTGTGTTCAATGGTTGATGCAGTTAGACGCATCTGTGTTGTCTGTATTGTTTTGGTTGTTTCAAGGTACACTTCTATATACTAGCATGAGAAGATCATCTGAAAATAGCAGCTATGTCCAATGTCTTAGAAATTAAGATGACATCGTGGAACTGTAGGGGCTGCAAAAACTTAAAAAGTTAAACAAGTGATGAGAAGGTTAAAAGATATGCATTCCAAAATAATTTTTCTCCAAGAAACTCATCTTACTGGAAAAGAGGACTTAAAGATTAAGCGGAGGTGGCAGGGAGAGGTTTTTTCAGCACCATTTAACTCCCAAGCGAGAGGGGTTTTGACTCTAATACACAAGTCTGTCCCCTTTAATGTTTGTAAGGTAATTGCAGATAAGATGGGAAGGTATTTGATTGTTCAGGGTGCTCTCTATGCAGAACCTCTGATTTTAGTTAATATTTATGCCCCAAATAAGGATGAACCATCTTTTTTAATAACTTGTTCTGCACGCTGTCAGCACTTAGGGGTCAATATATTTTAGCGGGAGACTTCAATTGCACTCTGAACCCAAGTATAGATAAATCATCACATTTAGACAAATCTCATAGCCAGAGTAGGGAAACCATTCTTCAGTTTGCTAAGGAATTAAATCTTATGGACATATGGAGAGACAGGAATCCTGGTGTATCGACATATTCATGTTATTCAAGCACACATAAATCATACTCACGGATAGACTACTTTTTAATCTCAGCAAGTCTGTCCTATAAAGTGAACGGTTGTGATTATGGCAGTGTCCTTATCTCAGACCATGCCCCAGCCAGTCTGGTCTATTTGGATCCAGGGCTAGTACGAGATCCCCCAAAATGGAAATTTCAGCAAAAATGGATAAAGGACAAAGACCTAATGGCGTACCTTGACAAACAAATTACTGATTACTTTGAGCTCAATACTTCTGAAACATCTCCGTGTATTAGATGGGAAGCATTCAAAGCCTTCATTAGAGGCCAAATAATTAGCTTCACGAGCTCAAGATCTAGGAAGGCCAGACAAAAACTGAAATTACTGGAATCAAAATTAAAGCTACTGAGGATATGTACTTTAAGAACCCTGTCCCAAGCTGCACCAAAGTTTGCTGTTATTAAGAGCCCAATATAATGAAATCTCAGCTTCAAAAGCTACAGCTAACTTATTAAAACTTAAGCAGTCCGTTTTTGATCAAGGGGAGAAATCAGGTAAAATTCTGGCTTGGCGTATAAAACAATTCCAATTAGAAAGATCAATCACTGCACTTAAAAATGATAAAGGGAAACGATCTCTGACCCTGCTGCAATAAGTGACTCTTTTAAGGTCTATTATGAAAGGTTATACAGTTCTGATCTAAACCCAGGTGAACCAGACCCAAATTTTTTCTCTTTTCTTAACAATATGAATATCCCCAGAATAGAAGAAGAGGAATCCTTGAGACTGGGGGCTAAATTGACTCTGGACGAAATCTCAGAGGCAATAATGAGTATGAATTCTGGAAAGGCTGCGGGGCCAGACGGTCTGCCAATTGATATCTATAAAAAGTTTGCATCCAAATTAAAGGTACCCCTTTTGGAAATGTTTTCTGAATCTGCTCAAAATGGGATACTCCCACCCACTCTGAGAGGGGCCTTAATTACACTTCTTCCCAAACCTGGAAAATCGAATGATAAATGTGAAAACCTCGCGCCAATTAGCCTCTTAAACTCAGATTTAAAGATACTCTGTAAAATTCTAGCAAAGAGACTGGAGTGCCTTTTGCCAGCTATCATCAAGGAAGATCAAAATGGGTTCATGGTTGGGCGTCAGGGATTCCATAATGTTCGACGAGTGTTAAATATTTTACACGAGCAAGGGGGGTCTTCAGATACAGCTTTCTTGGCACTAGATGCCGAGAAGGCTTTCGATAGGGTAGAGTGGCCCTATTTGCTTGAGATTCTTGGTCGCTTTGGTTTGGGAGAGGGATTTTGTAACTGGGTCAAGCTTCTATATAATAATCCTTATGCAGAAATAATTACCAATAATGTTGTCTCAAAACCAGTTGAGATTGGAAGAGGTTGTAGACAAGGTTGCCCCCTATCCCCCCTTTTATTTGTAATTGCAATTGAACCACTTGCTATTGCTATAAGAGAACACGGTATGATCACGGGTATAGAGATCGGAGGGCTCGACCATCGAATAGCTCTTTATGCTGACGATGTGATCCTCTTTCTTAAAAATCTGGGAAAATCTATTCCAGCCATTTTAGACCTAATTGGAAAATTTGGACATATTTCTGGTTATAAAATCAATAAATCAAAATCTTCCATAATGCTTTTGAACTCAGAAGAAAGGATGAATCCACCTAAATACACCTGCCATTTTAGAAATGTGAATCAGTTTACTTATCTAGGTATTCAGATTGTCCCGAAATTGGAAGAGGTGGTGAACCATAATTATGGTCCAATTATGACTGACATATCCAAATCAGTGGAGAGATGGTCGAGTCTCCAAATTTCACTGATTGGTAGAATAAATATACTAAAGATGAACGTGCTCCCTAAGCTTCTGTATCTGTTTCAGAATATACCCTTGCCACCTCCCTCAGACTTTTTCCTTAAAATAAGAAAACTGTTTAATCAGTTTTTATGGAATAACAAGCGTCCCAGACTTCGCTTATCACTTTTATACTTGCCCTTTGATGCGGAGGCTGCAATGTCCTAACATGGTTTGGTATTACTGGGCAGCCCAGTTAAGAACTATAATGTTCTATTATGCTGCAGAAAAGCCCCCGCATGGAGAACTATTGAGTCTCTCTCTCTTAGGCTTCCACTTCCTACATATGTATACTCTGATAAATATAATAAACTTAAAGATATTACGCTTAATCCTATAGTTAAAAACATGATTTATATCTTACATGTCACTCAAAGATATTTAAACATAAAATCTCCCCTCTCCGTTTTTAGCCCGATTTGGGGCAACAATTATTTTGCCCCAGGTAGAGCGGACGGTGGTTTTAAAATATGGGCAGACTCGGGGCTGGGACTGGTGAAAGATGCTTTCGGGGTGATGGAAGACTTTTAAGTTTTGAACAACTAATCTCTAAATTTAATATCCCTCGAAAGCACTTTTTCAAATACCTACAGTTTAGGAGTTTTATCAGGTCTTATCATAATGATTTTACACAAATTCCCCCGCTGTCCACATTAGAGAAAATCCTAACCAAAAACCCCACTGGTAGAGGAATGATATCTGAATTATATAACTTGATGATGACATCCTCTCCTGATTCATCTGCTGCTAAGCTTGAAGCTTGGAGGTATGACTTACAGGAGGAATTGACAGTGGAGCAATGGAGTAAAGCATGTAAGCTAGCCCAAACACAGACAGGTAACACACGTCTAAAATTGCTACAATTTAATTGGTTGATGAGAGTGTACATAACACCAGAAAAACTTAACAAATTTAATATGCAGATCCCTGACATCTGTAATAGATGTGAAGAAGATAAGGGCACATTGCTCCACTGTTTATGGTCATGTCCAAAAATAAAGGAGTTTTGGGAAGAGGTTAGAGTAATGATAAAGGAGATTTTGTCAATTAAACTTGTGATGGATCCCAAACTTTTCCTACTGGGATTATATCCTGCAGGATGTACCATAAATCATTTTGAAAAAATTTTCATAAATATGGGAATACTGCAAGCAAAGAGAGTGATAGCTCTAACGTGGAGAAGTCTTGGCAAACCAAGTATTTCACATTGGTTCAAAGAATTGTCTTTATGTTTACCATTAGAGAAAATTACATATACTTTAAAAGATAAACAAGAAATTTTCCAGAAAATTTGGGGGCGCTACATCCAGTATATTGAGAATGAAGATCTTTCTGGTTTACTGCGGGAGACAGGGACAGCCTAACTATTCCCTGTACAGGACCACAACCATATGCTGCAACCTGAAGATTACTCTTTAAAATCTGTCAGAAGTCTCATGGACTCAAGTGCTTTCATTGAATGTACCTTATGTTTCGTTTATTGTGTAAATTTGTGTGTGTATGTACTTTATATATGTATATATGTAAAACTTTAATAAACATATTGTTGAAAAAAAAAAAAAACTGTGCTGTTGTGCAAACATCTTAAGCGACCTGTCATTTCTCTCTGTTTTGCATAAGAAGAGTTTTTTCTTTGTGCAGGTTTTACAGAGGTGTTTCAAAGCTTTGGACATTTTCAGTCCTCGAGCGCCGTTTCAAGCTAAAGTGTGTTAGACCCGTGTTAACTGGATAGATGGGCTCTCTGCCGCCTGCCTTCCTCTCCTCACGCACTGCTCTCAGATGGCCCCGCCCCTCCCTGAGCCTGGGTCTGTGAGCGGTTTTTCCTGTTCAAAGGGACTTTTTCCTTCCCACTGTGGCCAAAGTGCTTGCTCTTAGCAGGTCATCTGATTGTTGGGGTTTCTCTGTTGGGTCTTTATAATATGAAGCACTTTGAAGCGACTGTGATTTGACGCTATTTAAATAAAACTGAATAGAATTGAACGTTGCAGTTTTTCCTGCACGCTGTGTAATCCTGCAGGAATTTATTACCATCACAGCTGAGCTTATCGAGCAGGATTACCCAAACCGCCATCTTACCCAGGTGCAGGGAGGGCGGGCCTAGAAGGTGTCACAGCACCATCTCTGCAACCTCCTCAGAAGGATTGGTCACGTCTGTGGAATATGGCGCTTATCTCCGTGGTGATGCAGGTAGTTATTAGGTCAAAGGTCAAACCTTCATGGATGATCGTTTTTCTGTGACTTTCAGTCTGAATGGAGCCTTTAAAACAGGAAACGAGCAAAGCACCAGTCAGCGGTTTTGCTTTCAGCGCCGACTTCCTGACACTTTGAAGCGTCGGCAGCAGATTCATCAGAGCACGTCTGGAGTTTTTACTTCACCTCAGAATAAGTGGAAAATCAGTCATCACTGAGACAGGACATTATCCTCATTATTAAGACACGCTGCGTGAGATAAAACATGCATGCCGTCCATTTTTGTCCCCATGCGTCATCGGGGTCGTGCATGGTTTGGTCTGAGTGGACCTGAGTTTCCACAGAGAGGTGGGTTGGCACACTGCTGCTGGCTCTCTGATGCTCACACCTAAATCTTTGGAGCCAGAAGCAGCGATCGTTCTTTTCTTCTCTCTCACGTCTTTAATGGCAGTGGAAACTTTGCCACGTGTCATAATGGATGCTGACTTTCCAGGTTTCAGAAAGCCTCGGTCGCAGAGACGGGCCTGACCCCAGCACAGCCCTGCAGACGCCACTTTCAGCTGCCCGTGTGAGATTAAATCATCAGGCTGTTTGAAAAGCTGTCAGGGCGGTTAGCTGCTGCTGTCCATCGATCGTTAAAGCTCACACTCGTCTCTGCACACACACGTATATACACACACACACACACACACTGTTGACTGCTTTCTCTGTGTTTGCTGATGTTTGCCAGGACAGCACACAGGATGTCAGGGCAACCAGCTCCACAGAGATGGGTGTTAAAGCTCCAGTGATTATCCTCTGAATGGAGGCCGTGTGTGTGTGTGTGTGTGTGTGTGTGTGTGTGTGTGTGTGTGTGTGTGTGTGTGTGTGTGTGTGTGTGTGTGTGTACGTGTGTGTGTACGTGTGCGTGTGTGTGTGTGTGTGTGTGTGTGTGTGTGTGTGTGTGTGTGTGTGTGTGTGTGTGTGTGTGTGTGTGTGTGTGCGTACGTGTGCGTGTGTGTGTGTGTGTGTGTGTGTGTGTGTGTGTGTGTGTGTGTGTGTGTGTATGTGTGTGTGTGTGTGTGTGTGTGTGTGTGTGTGTGTGTACGTGTGCGTGTGTGTGTGTGTGTGTGCGTCTGTGTGTACGTGTGTGTGTGTGTGTGTGTGTGTGTGTGTGCGCGTCTGTGTGTACGTGCGTGTGTGTGTGTGTGTGTGTGTGTGTTAAACCTGCAGCGATTTACAGCTGAGAGCTGCTCAGGTTTGGACTTGATGTTCCGCCTTGTCGGTTTTCGTTGTCACGACGTGATGATGGTGTTTGATGTTCGGTCTGTGAGAGGTCGTCACCCTGAACTGTGACTCACACATAAAAAACACTGAAGAGTAAAATAAGCCAGTGAGTAAGTAGTTTACGCACTGGCTTACTGCGTAACTGCAGTTAAACGTCACGGGGCTGTTCTGCGTACAGGTGCGTCACCTGCAGATCTCAGGTCCCTGAACTCACACAGGTGTTGAACCTTAAATCAGAGCTGCAGTCGTTTTAACTAAACACCACAATAGTTTTGGTTTGTGTGTCTTTGTTTTGCTGTATTTTTATGTCTGTGTTGAGTTTAGGTCAGTGGATGTAAAAGCTCTGAACGTGCCCGTGCTCCATGCTGGCCCGGCCCCTTTTGTTGTGTGGTTGAATATTTCCATCAAGCTGATGACCTCGAGGTCTGAGGCCAAACCTCCAGCAGAACATGGTTCAGGGAGGGGCGGGGCCATCTGCTGCGACCGGTTGGGGTGAGAGAAGGAAGACAGGATAAAGACATGCTGTGGAAGAGAGACAGAGATTAATAACAAGTGTGATTCACCTTTTTCATTAACTGGTTAAAAATATTATATAATTCCCCAACAGCTTGTGTGAGAACAAATGACCAGACATCCTCCAGCTTCTGTCTCCTGAGGGGCACCAGGCAGGGATGCCCACTCTCCCCTTCACTGTTTGCAATTTTTATTAAACCACTAGCAGCAGCAGTTAGACAGAATTCAGTAATTAAGGGCATAAAATGCAAGAACGTGGAACATAAAATCAGCCTTTATGCGGATGATGTGTTACTTTTTCTCCAAAACTCACAAACCAATCTCTATGGGGTGATTGAACTGATAAACTCTTTTGCAAGAATATCAGATTACTCAATTAACTGGTCAAAATCTACAGTCCTTCCGATTAATTGCTCCTTCCATAATTCCTCTTCTACTCCACTGCAATCAGGAAATATAAAATATTTAGGTATTAATGTTTCTCCCAAGCTTGCAGATCTAACTAAATTAAACCATATCCCACTTTTAAAGAAAGTAGAAGGTGATCTGGCTAGATGGAAATGTCTACCCATATCACTCATGGGAAGGGTTGCCGCTATAAAAATGATGGTCTTACCAAAAATAAATTATTTATTCTCAATGATCCCAACTAAACCGCCGCAAGATTGGTTCAGATCTCTAGATTCATATATGTCCAAATTCCTTTGGAAAAATAAGCCCCCACGTATAAGCTTAAAAACATTACAAAAGACCAAGGATAAAGGAGGATTAGAACTACCTAACTTTCAGCACTACTTCTTAGCCAACAGGCTTCAGTTTATCTCAGGATGGCTAAAACATACTTTCTTAGATGAACCTTGGCTAGATGTAGAACAAGCACTTTGCAATAATCTAGAGATTTCAGATCTACCATTTATCAGCTCAAACATCCAATGACATGAATGCTTCAAAAGCATCAACATCAGCTCTTCTCTGACAGCGTGGTGGGAGTTTCTGAAGTTGACAGAGTCTTCATTAATCCCATGCAAACGTACACCTATCTGGAACAACCCTGACATATTACAAAACAATAATATGATAAACTTTCCAGATTGCAGTGGTAAAGGAATCAAATATTTAGAACATATACTAGAAGGAACAGACTTTATTTCATTTGACAGACTAGTTACACAATATGGGATCAACAAGAAAAGATTTTTAGAATATCAACAAATTAAATCCATAATAAAAAAGAAATTTAAACCCGGTCAAGTTGAATTACAAACACCATCAAGTGTGGTTCAATTTCTTACTCTTAACCCTCATAATGTCCTCCCGATTTCCATACAGCTGTTGTCCTCAGGGGTCAAAAATGTCCCCACTTCATTTGAGTGTTTTTTAAAGTATAAAGTATAAATTGTCAATCAATTCAGTGTTACATCTTAGTTTTACTTAAGACCAACACATTAACACAAAATTTACCCAACATTACACATTTTAGGGCCACCAGACCTTGTTTACAAAAAATACACCCTGTTTTTTAAGCGGAAATAAAACAAGAAAATAAAATATTTAATTGTTTAGATAATTTTGACTATCTGACTAACTACAGAGTGCTGTATGTTGAACTTTAGTGAAAAATTTGTTTTTGAACCATTTAACATTTTTAAATGGCAGCACATAATCACACCTGTTGTCCTCAGGGGTCAAAAATGTCCCCACTTCATTTGACTGTTTTTAAAATATAAATTATAAATTGTCAATCAATTCAGTGTTACACCTTAGTTTTACTTAAGACCAACACATTAACACAAAATTTACCCAACATTTTACATTTTAGGGCCACCAGACCTTGTTTACATAAAGTACACTGTGTTTTGAGCAAAAATAAAATGAGACAATGTAATATTTAATTTTTAGATAATTTTGACTATCTGACTAACTACAGAGTGCTGTATGTTGAACTTTAGTGAGAAAGTTTTTTTTGAAGTGTTTATAATTTTTAAATGGCAGCACATAATCACACCTGTTGTCCTCAGGGGTCAAAAATGTCCCCACTTCATTTGAGTGTTTTTAAAGTATAAATTATAAATTGTCAATCAATTCAGTGTTACACCTTAGTTTTACTTAAGACCAACACATTAACACAAAATTTACCCAACATTACACATTTAAGGGCCACCAGACCTTGTTTACATAAAGTACACTGTGTTTTTGAGCGAAAATAAAATCAGACAATAAAATATTTAATTGTTTAGATAATTTTGACTATCTGACTAACTAAAGAATGCTGTATGTTGAACTTTAGTGAAAAAAATTTTTTGAACCATTTACATTTTTTAATGGCAGCACATAATCACACCTGTGGTCCTCAGGGGTCAAAAATGTCCCCACTTCATTTGACTGTTTTTAAAATATAAAGTATACTTTGTCAATCAATTCAATGTTACGTCTTAGTTTTACTTAAGACCAACACATTAACACAAAATTTACCCAACATTTTACATTTTAGGCCACCAGACCTTGTTTACATAAAATACACTGTTTTCGAGTGGAAACAAAACAAGAAAATAAAATATTTAAAAGTTCAGATAATTTTGACTATCTGACTAACTACAGAGTGCTCTATGTTGAACTTTAGTGAAAAAGTTTTTTTTGAACCATTTATAATTTTTAAATGGCAGCACATAATCACACCTGTGGTCCTCAGGGGTCAAAAATGTCCCCATCTGGTTTGATTGATACTTAATTACTATGAAGTGGATTTTTCCCCACTTTTAATTAAAACTTAATTCAAACATTCTGACACATTTTTTATTCCATTTCAAATTTAAGTCTGTTAAAACCCTCATAAAATGAATTTTTTCTTTGTTTTCGGGTAAAAATAAATCAAATCATCAGTTATTGTGATTATCGTTTCACAACCAGAGTCAGTTGCTTTAGCAGATGATCACAGACGGGTATATGTCAAAGTTAATTTAGAAAGCTGTTTTAAACTACAAGTTTTTACTGGCAGCAAATAATCACATCTGTTGTCCTCTGCGCTCAAAAATGACCCTGTTTGCTTTGACTGTTTATAAAAGCCATAAGTATAAAATATCATCCATCTCTGTGTTTCAAGGTTTTATTCAACTTTATTCCAACTCATTACCTGACAGTTTTCTATATTTTGGCATGGTAGGACACCAGGGCATGGGTCTGAGTGAAGGCAAACTTTCATGTCCATATTTGACACAAGTGCAGGAGGAAGCTCAGGTTTATTCCTCTGCACTGGTCCCATCATGGACAGCTTTCTTTTCTGCAGTTGCAGGCAAGGGTCATATACAGTAAACAAGTTGTTACAGATGATTGTTTTCTTTTGGAAACCTGCAATGTTAGGGACAACTCGCGTGTCCTGACTGCAGGCCAGGCGTTTGCCATCGGTACACTAGCATGTTCCATGTACAGCTGGACCTGGCATGACATACTGCCATGTTTTTATCTCATAGGTTTACTTGGGATGTTCTGTTGGAATGGACAGAGTCCTCTGAGCGGGACTTTGTGCTCATACAGTCACATCAGTATCAGGATCTTACATCACAGCAGGAGAAACACCCACTTGTTCCATACACCTCAAATGGGAGCGCGTTTGTGTCATGAGCGACAGGGCTCGCAAAATCGCTAGCCCAACGTCGCGGAGCTAGTGATATCTCCAGTCGGGCGATCATATAGCCCGGCGGGCGGGCCCCTGCACGATGATCATCTATTGTGTCTTTATCAAGAAATTATATCCTTTTGCGCTTCTATGATTAATCTTGTGTCACCTTTAAAACTGCTCTACCAGACTCAGGATGTCATAAACTGTCCGTAGCGACTCCACTGGATGTAGAATCAACATACCCACATAAGACTACAGCTGCATTCGATCCATTTTTTTCCCTTTGTTGTCCCTCCTTGTTCGTCATAGAGTTAGCTGTAGAGCAGCTCATCTGCTAATTGGATGGTTGTTGGTTCAGTCTCTGTGTGCTCTAGTCTGGAGTTCTTACCAAGGTGTCCTTGGGCAAGTTACTGAACCCCAACTTGGTCTCTGATGCATCCATTGGCATGTGAGCGTTAAAAAGCAGAATACAAGCAGAACACTGTGTATAATGCGTTCAGTGCTCGAGTAGAAAAGCCAATGAAGGAGTATGGGACCTGGCATATGTGCTTGGACTGTGATAGATTATCTTTCTCTGTGGCACATGAGAGAGTCATGCATCGTCTGTCATTGGGATGTTAGAAGACCAGATCAATGTTTCCTCACATTACTGCAAATATTCCTCCGTCTCAGCTGACTCCTCTTTCCTGCTTGATTCTTTGTCTTCATCATATAATTGAAATGGATGATGTGCAGTCCTCTGACACATCTTCTATTCCAGTTTCACATTCTGAAAACTCAAGAAACTTCAAGAAGCCCAGTCACTTTCTTTCCAAGTTCCTCAGACTACAATGCCCTGGATGCCCAAGAACCTACTTGAACATAGTTCAGATTCTTCATCACTTTTCTTCACTTCATAGCCTTCTTCCACTTCTGCAGGTGGGTGATGTGCTTTTTCAGAGCTAGGGTAGCATGTGCTCTAAATATTGACAATATTTTCTATATCTTCTAACCCTGGATCTTCCTGAACATTGATTCTTCCTCCTCATTATACTAGAGGACAATATGTGCTTTGTCCTACTGGTCATTGCTTTGCACAACATGGTAAAAAAAGTATGCTCATCAAAGTATGCAAATCTCTAGTGCAATGGAGGCTTGTGAGCATACTTTCTGTGTATGTATTATTGTAGGGTCGACCTTACAATACGAAGCACTTTGATGCGACTGTTGTTTTGATTTGGCGCAGTATAAATAACATTTTATTGAATATAGAGCACCTGCCTCCTCATTGTGCTGCCTGTTGTTGTTGTTGTTGTGGTTGTTATGACCAGTGCTTGACCCCAAACATCAGTGATCCAAGATCAAAGATGTTTGATAGCAGTATGTTGTGAAAATACGGCCTTTTGCAACACTTTGTACTTTGGGGTCATTTTTGTCCACGAGGACAACAGGTGTTATAAAATCGAATAAAAACCCCATAAATAAATCAAATTACTTAAAACTTATTCCAATCATGCATAGTATAGTAATGAATAACTTCTGTTATTTTCAGACCATTTGATGAATAAAAAACATATTTTTGATAGCAAAAGATTTCTGTAGAGGACAAAAATGACCCGTGGACAACACAAGGGTTAAAACCCCAAAATTACTATCCAAAATATACAGAATGCTTTCTAAAACAGATGAATCAATATCACTTCCTACTGCAAAATGGGAAGTGGATTTATCAGGGGTTTTTTTCCCATATATTTTTATTGAAATTTATTATAGTACAATACAAACAAATATTGAACACCCTCACATTCACACACCCATCCATACATCAAACCTGCCTACATCACATTCAAATGTAGAAATGAGCATAGTTCTCACAGTAATACAAAAATACAATGGGTTAAGATAGACAAGATTTTCCCTTCCTTCCCTTCTTCTTTTCCTTCTTTTTCATAAATGTCCTTCACCTCCACTCCCTAAAATATCCATATATGGCTTCCACATATTCACAAAGTCCCATATTTTGCCCTTGGCAATATATGTTAGTCTTTCCAGGTGCAGAGAAACTGCAATTTCCTTCTTCCACAGTCCCATGGAGGGAGCATCCATACTCTTCCAACATAGCGCAATGGCTCTTCTGGCTTGAAGTAGTCCATAGTCCAGTAATTTAGTTTTTTTTTCCCGATTGCTTAAATTCCCTTGGGTATATTCCAAGTACACAGAGTTTTCCTTTTAAAGGGATTTTTACCTTAAACACTTCGGACAGATATTTGATAACATCTTTCCAAAATTCCTGGATTTTAGGACATTCCCATAGACAATGAAGAAGAGTTCCTTTTTCAACTAAACATTTAGTACAGATGTCCGGAATATCATTGGACATATGATGAAGCTTGACAGGTGTTATATAGGTTCTCATGAGCCATTTATATTGCAGTAGTTTAAAGCGTGTGTTTATTGTTTGTTTTTGTGCTTTTAAGCAAGCCTGGTTCCAGTCATTTTCATCTATGTCCTCTTGGATCTCCCTTCTCCAAGCATCCAGTTTATCTGCTGCTGAGTCTTTGGAGGAAAGCATCAGTAAATTATAATATATAGAGAGAAAACCTTTCCCTTTTGTATTCTTAATGCATGCATCCTCTATTTTTGTTAATGGTGGAAGTTCATCACTCCTTTGCAGTTTTGATGACAAATAGTTTTTCAATTGTAAATATTTAAAAAGTGCTTTGGGGGTATTAAATATTTTTTACATAACTGATCAAATGTGAGCAGCATGCCGTCTGCATATAGGTCTTTAATTTTTTGAATGCCTTTATTTTTCCATATTTTAAATCCTCCATCACTTTTACCAGGCGTGAACTTTTCATTTCCCCAAATAGGGGTAAATTGCAAAAGCGATGGAGGATTGGCCACATATTTATGAGCTGCATGCCAAATTATAATTGTATTTTTCAAGGAAGGGTTCAAGTCAAGTCAAGTTGGCTTTATTGTCACTTCAACCATATACAGTTAAAACGAAACAACGTTCCTCCAGAACCAAGGTGCTACATGCAACATAAATTTACAACATAAATTAACAGAAAACACTAAACTAGCTAACTAAGAGGCCTAGTTAGCTGGCTAGCAGAGACAAGACAGACTGACCTAACATAAATTACAACATAAATTAACAAAAACTAAAAAATCCAGTAATAATATTGTGCAGAAGAGCATTTACAGGTTGGTGTGTACGATAGTTTGGTGGTGTAGGTCAGTGTGTTTGCGCTTGTGTTGATTAGTCAGTCCAGTCTCAATGCTTTGAGGTAGTTGAGTTAAGCTGAGTGATAGTGTGTGTGCATGTGTGTTTGTGTGTGCGTGTGTGTGTGTGCGTGTGTGTGTTTATCAGTCCAGTCCCTTTCTGTTGAGGAGACGGATGGCTTGTGGAAAACAGTCTGGATGTGTGTGCCCGAATGCTTCGGTACCTTTTTCCAGATGGCAGGAGTGTGAAGAGTGTGTGAGAGGGGTGTGTCCAATCAGCCACAATGCTGGTGGCTTTGCGAATGCAGCGCGTGTTGTAGATGTCCTCAATAGAGGGGAGAGAGACCCCGATGATCTTCTCCGCTGTTCCCACTATCCGCTGTAGGGTCTTACGGTCCGATATGGCACAGTTCCCAAACCAGACAGTGATGCAGCCGCTCAGGATGCTCTCGATAGTTCCTCTATAGAAGGTGGTCAGGATCGGTGGTGGAAGCTGGGCCTTTCTCAGTCTTCTCAGAAAGAAGAGACGCTGTTGGGCTTTCTTGTGCAGGGAGCTGGTGTTGAGGGACCAGCCGAGGTCCTTCTCCAGGTGGACTCCCAGGAATTTGGTGCTGTCAACGATCTCCACAGAGGAGCCGTTGATGCTCAGCGGTGAATGGTCGCCTCATGTCCTCCTAAAGTCAACAACCATCTCTTTTGTCTTGTCAGCATTCAGAGACAGGTTGTTGCCTTGTATTTCTTCTTAATGTCTTAGTGTCTGAAGAATATAGAAAAGTGTGTAAAGGAAGATCTGGAACAGATTTTTGCTCAATGTCAACCCAGGCTGGAGGTGTTGTTGGGCAGAAATAATGGGTGGCTGATGTTAGTTGGGCAGCCATATAATACCATCTGAGGTTGGGGACTTGGAGACCTCCTCTTTCATAGGGCAAGTAAAGTAGTTGTAAGCGGAGCCTTGCCTTCTTATTATTCCAAATAAATTGGTTAAATAGTTTGTTTAAACTGTCAAAAAATGAAGTTGGTAGAGGCAACGGAAGTGTTTGGAAGTAATATAAAAATTTGGGTAAAATTGTCATTTTTAGGATATTTATCCGGCCTATCATAGATACAGGCAGGTTTGTCCAACGGTTTAGCATTTCCGTGACCTCTTCTACAAGGGGATCATAATTTATTGAGGTTATGTCCTTGAGGCTTGGGGTGATCCTAATGCCTAAATATTTAAAGCCTGTTGTAGTTGTTTTAAATGGGGTGGTCACCACAGGGCGTCTTCTTTCTTCTTCATTAAGAAACATTAATTCTGATTTCGAATTGTTTTTTTTTTTTTGTTTTTTTTTGTAACCTGTCCCGTTTGGTTCTTTTGCCATCAGAATTATTGTCTAAAGGTGAAGAAAGATGCCCAACGGATTTACTTTACCAAATGGACCATCCCAGCCTTGCCGTAATGGTCCATTTGATTCAACTTTTTATTGTTTATTTTATTTTCACTTGCTGAATACGGGACAGACTTGACTGGAGGAGAGAACGTGGAGAAAGAAAGAGGAAAGGAAAAACCTGAGAAGAGGGACGGGGAAAAGGGCAAAAAACAAAACCAACAGAATAAGCAGACAAAAAATACATATATCGATCACCTGGATCACCTGTTGAGAAAGAAAAAAAAGAAAGCAAGCAGAAGAAAACGAGAGTAATAAACAAGATCACAATGATATATGGGAATATGACAGTAAATACTAAATATTAAACATTATTGTGCAGCACGTGAGATCGACAGCGCAGTGTGTGCTTTGAGGTAGGAGCCAAAAAGGGTGTAGTTTGTGTGTGTGATCACCCGTGTGTGCACCTGTGAGCATGAACGCTTGTTTTTAAAAGGTTCCTTCATGTAATGATCTGCTAGAGGGTGTGGGGGCCACTGCCCGTCCTCCAGGGCATGAAGCAGGTATGGAGGAGATCAAGACTCCAGACATCCAGAGGCCCCCAGAACACAAGAGACCAAGGAAGACCAACAGAGGGGCAGCCGTGCCACTATCCCAGAAAGAGCTGAGGAGAGTCCCAGATGAGGGGTCACTTAGCAGCCGCGGGCAGAAGCCAGGGGGTTGCAGTGGCGTGCCCGTGAGCTCCGCCGGCAGCCAGCTGTGCCTGAGTGACCCGGCGGCCAAGGGCACCCCATCCCAGAAGTGGCCCGAGCGAGCCCCAGGCTCCATGCCCGATAAGCAGCCGCCAAGGAGTGAGCCGGTGGGTACCTGGGCGCCCACCCGGACACAAAGAACCACCAACGCACCGATGTCTGAGGGCGTCTGCCACCGGCAGGGGAAGTGGTGGGGAGATGGGCCTCAAACCTTGGAGGGCCTGAGATGTCCCCAGAGAGGTGGCGTCTGATACCCAACCTGACATATAGACACAGACAAACAGGCACACACAGATACAAACATCTATTCCCACCCTCATGCTCTCATATACAATTACTCAACACTCACCCAACGTGGAGACAGACATAGAGACACTGTACACACAATCACACTCCCCAAGCGTACTCTAAGCCCCGGGTCTAGGTACCCCTGCCCCTGGAGGGGAAACTGCGCCCAGACCCAGGTGGTGTTACCCTTTTCCCTGCGGTGGGGAGAAGCAGACCGCCCGACTCCGCAGCAGCAGGGAGGCCCCACATTCCAGACCCCAGTCGGACGGCCAACTCCTCCTCCTAGCCCCCGCTCCAGCAGGCAGCAGAGAACGGGGGTGTGGGAAGACTCAAACCTCCCTCCACCCGCTCATATGTAGTGTTGATGTATGTGTGTTCTAAGGTGCATTTAAAACCCAGGAGGGCATGGAGCTACCTGCCGAGAGCAGCAGGTAAACGTATAGCCCCTCCTGCTGGCCCTCAATGTCTACGTGTATTTAAAATTGAGAGGTGGGCAACGACGCCAGGGGTGAGGTGTACACCCTGATGGTAATTTGGAATCCGTGTAGCGTGCCCACCCCCAAGATCCTATATGTATGTGTAATGAGAGTGTGAGTAATGTGAATGTCTAAGTTGTGGGATAAAATTGAGGCAGAGGCAGCCAGAAGGGGACAGAGGGGGGATGTCTCCTCTGCACCCTGGTGACACACCCCTACCCCAAGGCCCTGCATGTGTGGGTGATTGTGGTGGAGCGGGAAGAGGAGGCAGCTGGAGATGGGGAGGGAAGGAAGGGAGGGCAGTGACCCCTCCTGGGGCCAGCTCCCCGCTGACCCCAGTAGGCACCCCATACTCTGCAACCCGCCAGGGAAAGGGGGCCCAGGCCCATCCGGACCGGGGCCCAGTGCAGCAACGCCGCCCGCCCCACAGAGCCCGGGACAGTCCACCTGACCCCACCACAGAGAAAACTGCACCCACCCCATCATCCACTCATCTTCCAGACTACACAAGACAATAGACGCCCAGGCTGAGATCTTCCTCCACCTCTCCTGTATCTCCCCCTCCTGCAGAGAGAGTTCCTGAAGAGAGGAAATCTCCTGTAGGATGTGACAACCTCCCCCACCAGTTGAAGAGCCCCCCAGGTGGTTCGATGCACAGGCGGCACCCTGTGCCAGGACTGGGCCCCCATACACCCACCCGCCCACAACCCCGGCAACACACCAACCAGGACCCAAGCCCCTGAGGCCCGGCCAGGGCCCCAGCCCAGAGACGGAGTGCCCCCAGAACCTCACGCCCATCCCGGACCCACCCAGGGGCAGCCAGGCTACCAGGTCAGTAACCCACGTCCGTCAGCACAGACCCTCCCCTAGCCCTGCTGCACGCAGCCACGAGGAAACCGTCACCTAAGAGCCAACAGAGCCCCTAATTGGCCATGACCGCTACCCCGGGTTGAGCCCCCCAAGGAAGATGCTCCCAGGGAACCCCCTGATGCCCTAAGCCTGTCCCTACCCCCACACCAATCACAACAGTGAAGGTGGGACCAAACTATGACCCCCACCCCACTAGGTGATGGAGCTGATCAAAGGAGCCCAGAGCAATTGATCTGATGTGGTGGCAGAGGCTGTATCAAGACTAATGTGATCTAATAGATAATTTCTATATTGGTTAGAATTAAGATTATTTTTATTTTCCAGTTCATGAGGACTGTTTTCTTGGCTATGCATAGGGCAGTGAAAACCATATGGGCTATATTCTTTTCCGTAGTGACATTATCTAAGCTGCCCAACAAACACACTAAAGGGAAGTTGGAATGTTACATTTCAGACACTTTGATAAGTCTTCACATATCTCGCGCCAAAACTTCTGAACTGGTGGACAGAACCAAAGTGCGTGGATATAATTGTCCGGTGAATTGGTTTGGCAGTGTGAGCAGTTGTCGGTAGACGTAAAGCCCATCTTGAACATCCGATGACCTGTATAGTGCACTCTATGTAGTATTTTGTATTGAATTAATTGAAGACTGGGATTTCTAATTAGATGAAAGGTTTTAAGCAAATCTGAGACCAGAAGTTTTGGTCTAAGTTAACTGATAAATCCGCTTCCCATTTTGCAATAGGAAGTGATATTGATTCATCTGTTTTAGAAAGCATTCTGTATATCTTGGATAGTAATTTTGGGGTTTTAAGAGTAAGAAATTGAACCACACTTGGTGGCGTTTGTAGTTCAACTTGACCCGGTTTAAATCTCTTTTTTTATTATGGATTTAATTTGTTGATATTCTAAAATCTTTTCTTGTTGATCCCATATTGTGTAACTAGTCTGTCAAATGAAATAAAGTCTGTTCCTTCTAGTATATGTTCTAAATATTTGATTCCTTTACCACTCCAATCTGAAAAGTTTATCATATTATTGTTTTGTAATATGTCAGGGTTGTTCCAGATAGGTGTACGTTTGCATGGGATTAATGAAGACTCTGTCAACTTCAGAAACTCCCACCACGCTGTCAGAGAAGAGTTGATGTTGATGCTTTTGAAGCATTCATGTCATTGGATGTTTGAGCTGATAAATGGTAGATCTGAAATCTCTAGATTATTGCAAAGTGCTTGTTCTACATCTAGCCAAGGTTCATCTAAGAGGGTATGTTTTTGCCATCCTGAGATAAACTGAAGCCTGTTGGCTAAGAAGTAATGCTGAAAGTTAGGTAGTTCTAATCCTCCTTTATCCTTGGTCTTTTGTGGTGTTTTTAAGCTTATACGTGGGGGCTTATTTTTCCAAAGGAATTTGGACATATATGAATCTAGAGATCTGAACCAATCTTGCGGCGGTTTAGTTGGGATCATTGAGAATAAATAATTTATTTTTGGTAATACCATCATTTTTATAGCGGCAACCCTTCCCATGAGTGATATGGGTAGATATTTCCACCTAGCCAGATCGCCTTCTACTTTCTTTAAAAGTGGGATATGGTTTAATTTAGTTAGATCTGCAAGCTTGGGAGAAACATTAATACCTAAATATTTTATATTTCCGATTGCAGTGGAGTAGAAGAGGAATTATGGAAGGAGCAATTAATCGGAAGGACTGTAGATTTTGACCAGTTAATTGAGTAATCTGATATTCTTGCAAAAGAGTTTATCAGTTCAATCACCCCAGAGATATTGGTTTGTGAATTTTGGAGAAAGAGTAACACATCATCCGCATAAAGGCTGATTTTATGTTCCACGTTCTTGCATTTTATGCCCTTAATTACTGAATTCTGTCTAATTGCTGCTGCTAGTGGTTTAATAAAATTGCAAACAGTGAAGGGGAGAGTGGGCATCCTGCCTGGTGCCCCTCAGGAGACAGAAGCTGGAGGATGTCTGGTCATTTGTTCTGACACAAGCTGTTGGGGAATTATATAATATTTTTAACCAGTTGATGAAAGAAGATCTAAAACCAAATTTGTGTAAAGTTGCAAACAGAAATTTCCAGTTAACTCTGTCAAACGCTTTTTCTGCATCTAAAGAAAATATTGTAGTTTCAAGGTTTTTACTGTATGAGTAGTCTATCAAATTAAGTAATCTACGTGTATTTGTTGATGAGTGCCTACCTTTTATGAAACCAGTTTGGTCAGGATGAATTAAGAGGAGGGTTATTTTCTCTAATCTCTTTGAGAGAGCTTTGCAGATTATTTTGAGGTCTACATTTATAAGGGATATTGGACGATAACTTGAGGGATATACAGGGTCTTTGCCTGGTTTTAGCAGGAGATTAATGTTTGCAGAATTCATATTTGATGGAAGTCTGCCCTTTTTTTTGATTTCCGACAACGTTCTGTAAAAAACTGGTGCTAGAATCGTCCAGAATTCTTTGTAGAATTCTGCAGGAAAGCCATCTGGGCCTGGAGCCTTATTATTGGGCATACTTATCAGGGCTTCCTGGAGTTCACCTGGCGTCAGTGGCGAATCCAGTGCCATTGCTTGAGTGTCTAATAATTTTGGGAGAGTTATGTTGTCTAAAAACTGATCAATTTCCTTTTTAGATGGGTTTATTTGTGGTGAATACAACGTTTTATAGAAATCCCTGAAAATGTTGTTTATTTGTTTGGTCATATATTGTGTTCCCAGATGAATCTTGAACAGCACATATAGTTGTTTTTTTCTTTTTATTTATTTTTAGCTGGTTTGCTAGAAATTGACCGGATTTATTACTATGTTCATAATTTTGTAAGCGTAGTCTTTGTACTAAGAATTTTGGTTTTTTATCAATTATCTCATTTAATTCTAGTTTTGTTTTATGTATTTTGTTCAATGTTTCCTGATCTTGGTGGGACGCGTAGGCTTCTTCTAGGGATTTGATGGTTTTTTCTAATTCCTGAATATTTTTGTTTTCTTCTTTCTTTTTATGTGATGAGAAAGAAATTATTTTACCTCTCATCACAGCTTTCCCTGCTTCCCATAGAACAGAAGCTGATGTTCGGGAGTGTCATTAAAGTCTAAATATGAAGTCCACTCTTTTTAAAATATTTAATAAAGTCTTCATCTTTAAGCAGTGATGTATTAAATCTCCAGTTTTTACTTGGCGTAGTATTATTCTTGTGCATTAGTGTTAAAGATACAGGAGCATGATCGCTGACAGCTATAGGGTGAATCTCAGTGTCTGAAATGTCACTCAGCAGTGAGCTGCTGACCAAAAAATAATCCAGACGAGAGTAGGAGTGATGAACATGTGAGAAGAAAGAATATTCCTTACTGTTGGGGTGAAGGGAGTGCCATGCATCGCAAAGACCAAAGTCGCTCATATACTGTTTGATTATATTTGTGGACTGCCAATTACGCTGAGTTCCTGCTGTATTGAGCCTATTCATTTCTTCATTTAGTCCAAGGTTGAGGTCGCCTCCAAGAACAAGTGTGCCACCTAAGTGTTCAGAGAGTGCACTGAAAAAACTGTGAAAGAATGAGGGATCATCAACATTTGGACCATATACACTTACAATACATAGCTTTTTATCAAGTATAGATAGTTTCGAATTGTTAATTTTGTTTCCTGAAAATTCTCCAAATGTTTTTATTAATCTTACTAAATTAGGGATACTATCTTTCAGATTAGTCAAAAAAAATATAATATCATCTGCAAATAAAGAAATTAGATGGTCTCTTCCTCCAATTCTGATCCCTGATATTCCTGCATTTGCTCTCACAGCTATGGCCAGAGGTTCTATTGCTAACACACAGAGAATTGGTGACAGAGGGCAGCCATGCCTGGTTGATCGCTGTATATTAAAGGGTTTTGATATGTTATTATTAGTTAAAACTTGTGCTGTTGGATGTGTATACAATAATCGGATCCATTTCAGGAATGTTTCACCTAGTCCATATTTGGGGAGCACTTGTAAGAGATAATTCCATTCTATTCTATCGAAGGCTTTGCACGCATCTAGTGATAGCAGCGCAGTGTCCTCCCTATTGTTTTTCTCATAAAGTACATTGAGGACACGTCTTATATTATTATAGCCTTGTCTCGTTTTAACAAAACCTTGTTGATCGTCTGTTATCAAATTAGGCACATATTTATCTAGTCTCCTAGAGAGTGCTTTACACAAAATCTTTGTATCACATCCCATAAGACTAATACCCCTATAAGAGGAGTATTCAGTTGGAGGCTTATTTGGCTTCAATAAAAGGGTTATTGTAGCTAATCTCAGTGAGTCTGGGAGTATTCCAAACTTATACGACTCCCCATACATGTTAAGAAGTGGCTGTATTAATTTATTTTTAAATGTTTTATAGAATTCCATTGGAAGTCCATCAGGGCCAAGCGTTTTGCCGCTATTCAGGTCGTCTATGGCTTCTGACAGGTCTTTTATTGTTAAAGGACTATCGAGGGCTGTTTTATCCTCTTCTGAGAGGGTTTGAAATTTTAGCTGATCGAGAAATGCATCTTGTGTTTCTCTGTTTCCTGTATATTCAGATTTGTATAAAGATTGATAAAACTCTCTGAAATTTTCGTTTATTTCTAAAGGGTCTGTTGTTATAATACCCAATTTGGACTTTATGTGGGTGATGGCTTTTTCTGCTTGCATCTTTTTTATCCTCCAGGCCAATAATTTTCCTGCCTTCTCTCCTTGGTCATAAAATAATTGTTTGGTCCACATTAAACTTTTTGCCACTTTCTCTGCTGTTAATTTATCATACCTGGCTCTTAGAATAGTCAGATTGTTTAGTTTAGTGGGATCATTGCTCTGGTAAAATTCTGTTTCATTACATTTAATTTGTCTTTCTAACGATTTTAACTCTTGGTTATATTGCTTACTCTTGTTGCTACTGTAGCTTATAATTTCCCCTCTTATGTAAGCTTTAAATGCTTCCCACCTAATACTAGCAGTGGTTTCATCTTTATTTATTTGAAAATATTGATCAATGCAAGTTTCTATAAATTTGACAAATGATGGGTCCTTTAACAAAAATGTTTGCATCCTCCATCGCTTTACACCTTGATCAACTTCACCCAATTTAACTGATAGACATACTGCAGCGTGATCACTAATCACAATACTGTTATACCAACAGTTCTCAACACAAGGTAGTAACTCTGTAGAGATAAGAAAGTAGTCTATCCGCAAATGACTTCGATACGAACTAGAATAACATGAAAATTCCCTGTTATTTGGATTCCTTGTCCTCCAGACCTCATTTATTCTCAAATCTTTCATATAGTTAAAAAGTATTTTCCTAGTCTGGGTATGAGTAGTGTCAGTTTGAGACGACCTGTCCAGGTTAGGGTCCAGGGCGCAATTGAAGTCCCCTCCTATGATATAAAGGCCCTCCAAGGTTGATATTGTGAGAAATAGATTTTCATAGAAGGATGGGTTATCCTCGTTGGGGCCATAGATATTTATCAGGTTTATTTCTAACATGGACATACGGCCCTGCACAATTACATATCTCCCATTTGGATCTGTAATCACCCTCATAGTTTGAAATGGGATTGACTTATGTATAAGAGTAATGACTCCTCTGGCATGTCTAGTAAAAGAAGAGTAATATACCTGACCCTGCCATCTTTTGGTTAATAAATGCATCTCTGATGCAGTAAGATGAGATTCTTGTAGGAAAATAATTCTCGAGTTAAAATGTTTTAGTCTGTTTAATACTTGTTTCAGCTTAACGAGCTTCCGTATCCCCCTAACGTTCCAGGTCGTAATGTTAATGTTCAAAATGTTTTCTTTAGTTGTCCTCTCCATAAAATATTGTCAGACTGTTTACTGAAATAAACAAAATGAAGTAAAAATTGAAAAAGCAGGTTTGCACATACATTCACACACTCACACATACCAGATAAAGAACTTGTAAACAATTTCTGATTGAACATTTGCATTTCCTTGTTGGAAATGTCTCCCCCCTCCCTTGAACAAATTATTTGGAGGACGTTAATCCACATCACTGAGGAGTAACTAGTCAACGCGACCTCTCCAAAACCCCATAAATCAGACAGTGTACACTAACCATATAATGATACTGATTTTTCCCCATAATAAAGTAAAGTTTACCCTTGGTAGTACAAAACAAAACAAAACAAAAAGACTTAGTTAAGGTTCAGCTGTTAATATATAACCCCAAAACGATTGCGATTAAAAACGCCCAGTTATGTTAACATAAGTTCCACATAAATTTGAACTCAAAATTTTATCTGTCTCTTATTGTCAGTGACTCAATTACTGGTCGGTTATGTTGAAGCAGAGGCAGTCTTATGGAGTATCTTAATGGTTAACCTGTGGTTTAACCGACTCACTGGTGATGAGCATCCTTTGCTGTTTCCTTCGGCAGATTCTTGTAGAATTCTTCGGCCTCTTGAGGTGTTGAGAAGAGGTGGATCTTTCCACCGTACAGGATCCTGAGTCTGCATGGGTTGTGCTGGAATCCACGGAAGGCGTTGATATCAATAAACCGCTTGACAACCGGGTGAAATCCCCGTCGGATCCGAACCGTCTCCACAGACAGATCCTGCCCATCATGTGTAATTTGTTGTTTTCTTGCTTCCCGATATACCAGTTCCTTCTCTTGAAATTTTAAGAAGCGAACAAGCACCGCTCTGCCCTGGTTTGGTTTCCCAGAGGCAAGCGTGCGATGCACTCGCTCCAGTGTGAATGACTTGTCGGGCGCTAGCCCCAGCCACTTAGGTAGCATGATGTTAATAAAATCGAAGAGTGATTGTTGCCCCTCTGCTCCCTCTTTTATGCCGAAGATGCGCAGGTTCTTTCGTCGTCCGCAGTTTTCCAAATCATCTGTTTTGGCTTCAAGAAGTGCGATTCGTTTGATAGCCGAGTTCAGTGACGTTTCTGTTTTTTCAAGTGTTCTTTCAACTTCGGCAATGCGGGCTTCGGCCTCCTCGATATGAGCCCCCTGGTTCAATATGTCTTGCTTTACCTCCGAGACTTTACCCTCCAGCGCAGTCACAGCGCTTGCCATCCCAGTCAGTCTTACATCGATGCTGTCCAACTTGGCTCCAAAATCCGACCGGAGTGATTTGAGTTCATCCAAAACTTCGACTATGCTAGCCATGTTAGCATCTGTGTCGGACGTTGATGGTGTAGCGCCTGTCTTGCGTCTTCGGGTAAAGATTTCACACTGTTTCACAGATGAAGCTTTTGACATGTCAGTGCCGTATATTCCAGACCACACTAACAGCGTATACAAGGGTTTTTTATGGAAAGTTTGTACACTGTCTTGAGAGCGACCCTCACTAAGCTGCCATCTTAAGGCTTGGCCACGTGACCCCCCGCGGATTTATCAGTTAACTTGGACTAAAACTTCTGGTCTCAGATATGCTTAAAAACCTTTCATTTAATGTCAGACATTTTCACGCTTCTGTTTACGACATTAGAAAGCTTCTGAAGAGGTCAGAGGTCGAGTCCACTGCCCTCTCTTACATAAACAAAACCGCCAGCATGGAGGCGGGAACGTTTCAAACATCGCGGCGTGGCCGACACGAGGCCGCGGACTCAGTCCTAACGATGATCATCAGTCACCTTCTGATCGCGCCTCCTCCTCCTCGTGTCTCCCCTTCTCCTCCGTCACCTCCACACTCCTTCAGCAGCATGCCATCATTTGTCTGTGAGTCAGTATTGGGCCACAGGGGAGGTCTGCTGTGTAGCCCCCCCCACACACACACTCAGAGAGGTCATTACATTAACTTTCACACACATGCAGGTCTTCATGCTAATATTGAATGATTAATGTCCTTTTTTAGTCCTCACAGTGTGACTGTGTAAACAGATTTATGTCCCCAAAACATCAGCAACACACACACACGCTCACAGACTCACAAAGAGGTTACTTATCACAAGCTGACAAAGTACCTGCAACCATGAAACACACACACCGTGTTTTCATGTCTTTGGGGGGACATCTAATCGACATAATGCTTTCCCTAACCATCTAAAATGAACGCCTAATCCTAACCCTGGGGATTTTGTCCCCATAAAGGTGTTGGTCCCCACAAGCACAGTAAACGTCCAATATTTGGTCCCCACAAAGATATGTAAACACGGTCACACACACACACACACTCCTACGATGTGTGCCAAATGTGGACTGACATGATGTTACAGATTTTTAAAAACAGAACAAAATCCATCACAGCATATTGAAAGAGGATGTGAGGTCAAAACACAAAGCACCAATCAGCAGCCAGGACATTCAAAACCCAGTTATCATGGTCGGTCCCCTCAGACATGACGATGGGACGTTTGGCCCTCGCCGACTCACGTCTCCTTGGCATCTTTCCTGGCTCTGAGTCGGGCCTCCTCTGCAGACTGTGTGCTTGTCTTTGCCTCCTTGTTGATCTGAGGCCATCCATCTTACATCTCGTGTCCTCGTTATGTTCGTGCCAGTCTGTGCACGCTCTGAAAGCCTCAGGTTCCCCAAACTTGGATCTCGTCTTTGTGTTTGACATCCTAATCCTTCACTGTCGCCTTCCTCCCCCTTTGAGCTGAATTATAAACCAGAGGACAGAAAATGAGCCGAGTTACAGCTGTTTGTGTTTGACAGGTGGATTCAGAGACATGTGAAGCTCTGTAAGGTTGTTTGTTGTCATGTGAACGTGTTGGTGTGAGATGCAGAACGACGCGATATCGTTCACATCAGCGAGCTTTGAGCTACGAAGCTTTTCTTCAGTAACATTGTGTCGGTGTTTCTCCTGCAGCTAGAAATTAATATAAGTGTGAAACCTGACCTGAACTTCAAATTGGATGTGAACAGCAGAGCGTGCTGATTTGTTAAACGATGCTCTGAGGACGAGGACTCAAGCTGACTGGTTGCAGGCTCCTGTGTTTATCGTGTCAAACTCATGTTTTTGTGAATGGAGTCTGCTTTACCCGTCTCGTGCCATCCTGCCAGGTAAAGTGATGAAAATGTTCTAAAGTCTGTTGCGTAGGGGGCGTGGCCTACACACCTGCAGCTAGCTGACAGGCCTCAGAGAACAGGTGTGATGTGGCTGCTGTGATAGCGAGAACAGAAGAATGACTCCTGTGGCTTCAGTAACCTGTTCCAGCGAGCACATTCATGCTAATGTTCCTCTGATCATCATTTCCATACGCGGCTGCTTCCTGTTTCTGCCTCTCGGTGAATCCCGTCCTCGTGCGTCCTCAGCTCCGCAGGTGGCTTCTCACTCGGGCGAGTGTGCAGGTCCTCTGATGCTCCACAGTGATGATCCTTACTGTAGTTTGCTGTTTCTGTTCTCCTCACAGCAAACCAGCTCCTGCTGTCACAGCTCAGATAAACTTTGTTCTTCCCAAACATTTTTAGTTTTGCATGTTTTATCTTCACTTTTCTGGGTTTTCTCCAGATTCTCAGGTTTCCTCCTCCCACCCAAAGACACATATGTTAGGCTCACCGAAGCGGTCTTAGAATAGATGCACAGATCACCTTCTCCAGGAGCTTTTCTCAGGGGGCACTGAGGTGTTCCCAAGTTAGTCAAGACACAAGAGTGATCTCTCCTGGGCCAGTTGGACACACCTGAAACACCTCACCTGAGAGGCGCTATCAGGCTTCCAGCACAGATGCTAAACCACCTCAACTGGCTCCTCCCAGTGTGGTGGAGTAGCAGCTGTACTCCAAACTCCTCAACCCACGACGGAGCCCAGACTCAGTCAAGCTCGTTCCCACTGCTTTTGTCTTTCAACCAGTTTCAACTTCACGCTCTTCAGCTCCTCCTCCTCCTCTTCAGCTTCTGCACCATCCATCTTTCCATGTTGAAGACTCCGAGGAGTTCAAGACCCTGCACCTTCACCTTTCTTCAGCTGAGAACCTCAGCATCAGACTGCTGATTCTCATCTCAGACACTTTAAACCAAAACCAGCATCCCGAAGCACCAAACTGTGCACTGGTCCAACCGTCCTCAGACAGGTGACTGGTCCACGGTGTACAGCCTCTCACCCTTTATCTCAGGGTTGGGGAACTCCAGGCCTTGAGGGCCAGTGTCCTGCAGGTTTTAGGTCTCACCCTGGGTCTACACATCTGAATAAAATGATTAGTTCATTACCAGGCCTCTGGAGAACTTCAAGACATGTTGACGAGGTCATTTACACATTTAAATCAGCTGTGATGGATCAAGGACGCATCTAAAACCTGCAGGACAGCCCTCGAGGCCTGGAGTTCCCTACCCCTGCTTTATCTGATGGGATGGGCTCCAAACACCAACTCTTGGTCATACGTGACCAAATTAGGGCTCATGAGCCAGAATCAGCCCAAAAGGCCACGTCAAGCTGACCTTCAGCATCCTGCACTCAGAAGCTGATAGGCCAGCGTGATGCTGCAGTGAGTGACTGTAATCGGTCCATACTGCTGTTTAACTCGATTTCAGCTCCACTGTAGGAAGTCTCAGGACATGTTCTTATCTGCTGTGTCTGGAGAGTGTTCAGCACACGTATGTTAGCGTAGCGTGGCCCCTGTGGATGGACTGATGTTATCTCCAGATGTGTTGTATTTATTTTGACAGTGGAAACAGCATCTCAGTGATCCATGCGTCATGCTGCATTCTCATTGGTTGATGAGGACTTACACTGTGGCCAGTATAAATACTTTCCCAGACCATTAATGGTTAAATTTCACTGAGGTCTTGAAGGATGGATTGCTCTCTCTTACTTCATCTGTTAGAATGAATATTAATGAGCTGAACTATCTGAAGTCTCCTGTAATGGAGTCAGAGGTTGAAGATCATTTGCATACATGCGGCCGTGTGGAGGAGGTGGGATCAGAGCGACAGCTGCTGAAGAGCGAGGAGGCGGCGGCTGAGGGAAACTCCAGCGGCTGCGCTTTCACTCCAGATTTAGAGAAGGAGAGGACAAGAAGGAGCTAAAGATGACGAGGAGCAGATGAAGAGAAGCAGCAGGAGTGCACGAGCATGCACGACTCACGAGTTTACCTGCAGGAAAAAAGTACGTGTCAATGAAAGTGTTTGTTTCATCCTGTCAGACAGGAAGTGACCACCTCTCTGCTCGTTATCAGCAGAAATGTTTAAGACTTCCCCCTTCGTAACACCTGTACGCTGGGGGGGGATGTTTGCATTGTTTGGGGCGTGGCCTGTTTGATTGACAGGTGGATGGCGACACAGGTGGCTGTAGCTGCTAGCTTCACCTGAACCGTGTTTGTGCTGTCGGAGCCTTTTGGAGCATTTTTAATGACATCATGTGACCAATAACACGCCTGCTGTGATGTCACTCACTAACAGAGCGTCCAACAAGGCGGAGCTCCAGTTTTGTCGAGACAAGAGCAACAGGTGAGGTCAGACTGGCCTCTTTTATTTACAGTTTCTGGGTCACATGTCAGGACACAAACTGCACGTCAGCGATTAAAGCTGAAGTTGATCCTTCAGTTTCCTGAAGCACGAGTCCAGTTCTGGGTCATGGGGGCTCTGCAGCCTATCCCAGCAGTCCCTGCCTGACAGGTGGGCTACACCTGTGCAGGTTCGTCTCTCACTGTCGACTGTGTGACGAGCAGTGTTGGGACTAACGCGTTATTAAGTAACACGTTACAGTAACTACGTTATTATTGTGGTAACGAGCACGGTAACTAGTTATTATGCCAAAACCAGGAACGCGCTACTCGTTACTGGGATTTAGATAGGCTCGTTACTCGTTACTGCGGTGGGTGGCATCGCGAGCTTCCACAGATTCAGTAACATTAGCAAGTGGTGGAAGCCAGCAGGTGGATGAAGGAAAAGGGAGGCAAGAGGAGAGACCCGGCGGCCGCGGTCCGCGTGTCAGGTGAACTGAACTTCAGGTAAGAAGTTATGACCTGCAGTCTATCTGAGTCAGATATAAACCAAGTTTAGGTGGAGTTTATTTTCGGTATGCTGACTTTTTCGTACTGCGTGCTAGCTAGCATGACGGAGTTTCTATACAGCTGGGTGGGTGCTATGTTACTGATGTTGAACTTTATTTTGTTCATACGGTTAATTATTAGAGTTTCCAACCGTCCCCTAAAAAACAGAATCGTCTGGTATTCAGAGAAAATATTACGCGTTTCGTACTGAGGTGAAAAGGAACACAGTTTGTCCCGGACTTCAGCTACAATGAAAAGACACAAAGCTGAAGCTGCACAGCTGCCTCCTCTTCTCTCATTCTCTCCTGTTTCTACTTCAATCATGAAACTGATCAATGATCAGCTGATCGGCTTTTCTCTCTTGTTTATTTATCGCTCACTTTGCGCCAGAAAGAGGAAACCAGCGGATGTCGCGCTAAACAACAGCAGCACGTTTAAGCTTGATCAGCTGTTGTTAGAATTTATTTAATATTAATTTCTAGTATCAGCTGATGTTTGCTGGAGCCACAGCTGTAAAGCTGCTGGTCATGATATCGGTTTGGTTATCTGGTGAGAGGAAACATGAAGATGAAACCAGGAGATGTCCTTACTGAATCATCAGAGCTGAACAGGTGATGGAGAAACAGGTTTACCTTTTAGGTGACATGAAAGAGTTGAAGGAAGTTATGAGCTGTTTCTGAGAGACAAATAACACCAGGATCCTTTTCTACGTAGCTGACAGCTGGTAACTGTGCAGGGGCGGTCTAGCAAAGTGTTGCCAGGGGCCAGGTAGGGCATTAACAGGGAAAGGGGGGACAAGGAAATACTTTTCTTTATTATTCTCATTTAAAATGTCTCGCTTTTAAAAATAATTGTCTGAGTCTTACAACAAACAATTGATAGATTGATACATATATACCATCAGAACAGTGTACATCACTGTCACAACAGTGTTTGTTTTCATTCAAAGGCTTTATGATTTTTCCTATAATGGTGGGCGGTCTCTAGTCAAAATGCCCGGACGATTGTTTTGTCCCAGTCCAGCTCTGTATGCAGCTCATCTGCAGTCTGGTGTTACCTACATCTTCCTATTCAGAAGGCAGAATTTCCAAGTTCTGAGTACAATCAAAAGCACCACGACTGCAGTTTTTGTGTTGGATGTAAAAAGCAGGCTAGAATCATGGCGGCGGTCAACGACGGTCCAGGCGTGATTTCTCTCGTGGAAATGTGCACATTATTTTTCCTTTCTATTGGTAGGTGGCACAGTGCACTTGTGGCAAGTAAGCAAGCTAGAAGACTGGCAATCCGGCTGGGTATCCAGTTACGGAAGCAACACATTAACAAGAGAATTCTGAGTAAAACCAAAGTTACTTTCCCTAGTAACTAGTTACTCTGAAAGTAACTGAGTTACTTTTTTAGAGAAGTAACTAGTAATGTAACTAAGTTACTAATTTAAAGTAACTTACCCAACACGGGTGACGAGGACCGGTGAAAGGCTTCAGTTGGCCGATTCTTGTGAAAAACACGAGTAATTCTTCTGACACGGTTTCCCAGTCTGAGGAGAGACCCACTCCACAGTTATCAGAGCGTTTCACACCTCCGAGTGGGCGTAAATCACTTCTCATATGAAAACATAATTTTAACATTTAGTCGCTTTGCTGTAGATGCAGTCGGCTCGTCACCAGCAGCTCATTTTTCCATCTTTCTGCCACTTTTCCACTCATGTCAGCTGCTGCTTTCAGCTCATTATGTGACCTCATTCAGTCGAGAGATGCACAATTAAGCTTTAAAAGCAGAATAAATTTAAAGGGACGCGATTCTTTCATCACAAACACAAGTGTTCAGACGCAGAGCAGAGAGTCACAGGTTGGTTTCAGGACTGGAGATGATTTTGGAAAACAAAGGTTGTTTCCAGTAAACGGTTTCTTCTCTAATCTTCAGTCGAAAAGCAGCAAGAAGAGAAAAACATCAGGTAATGAAGTGAGATGAAGGTGAGATGGGAGGAAAATGTGAAGGGAAGCAGACTGAGCTGAGAGTGAGGTGTCAAAGGTCCAGAGTCTTCAGAGACTTAAATGAACAATCAGCGGCAGAAAGGAGAGGAAGGTGTCAGGCGAGGAGGAGGAGGTGCTGAAAGGAGACGCAGCCAGGGAGAGAGTATTGATTTCTCTGAACGCAGGGGATTAACGGCGGTGAGGAGGAGAGAGAGAAGAAAGCAGAGGTGATGGGCAATCACCCGACAGGAGGGTTCCCGCCTGCCGTGTGTTCCCTTTGACGGCATGCTGTGTAAGAGTTTCTTAATTGACTTATTAGGAATTTTGGTTGTTTATAACCCACACCTGCCACTCAGGGAGAATAAGGGTGACCCCAAAAAACCACATCAGAAAATCCTGCTGATATCTGCACTGATGTGGACGCGGTGGTGTGTCAGGACACCACGTAGGTCGATGGAAATGGAAGTGATCAGCCTACAGAGGGCTCAGTTCAAAGACGCCCCGAAAATCAACGTGAAAACGTGATGCAGCGGGCCGCTCGGTAGTTTGGACGGCCCCCACGTGCTTGTACGCATGCTTGATGTCACGCTGTGGTGGGCGTGGTTTGTGATGTGGCAGCAGGGAAGGCTGACACACCGGAGCACGATCAGCAATCACGCCTCTTCGCATAAAAAGAATGAACTGGGTCCTGAGTTGTGTATGTGTGGCTGGCCCGGTGTGAAAAAAGGAAAGTGTTTGAAAGTGCAAGAACGTGGTCGAGTCTGCCACGCGTCTTCTACACACGCCATTCCTAATGAGTTGATGGATGGCATCCTGGGGAACTCCTCCCACATCTGGAGCAGCTCATCACTGAGGTGCAGCCTGGTGGCGTCGGATGGACTGAAGCATCATGTCCTAGAGCTGTGCTTTTGGATTTTGGTGTCAGTATCTTCATCTTCGACCCACTGCACCATGGCAGACGCTGACACGGGTCCAGTCCATTTGTGAAGTGGCTCCTCGCTGCACTGCACAGCTTACACTACGCTGCTCAGCTAAGCTATCAGCTATCAGAGTCCTCCAGCTGTAAACCCTTCCTGTTTGGGCGGGGTCTCATTGATGTTCCTCTACTGCACCTGTTGGTAATTTCATTAACAGCACAGCAGCTGAACCTGATTACACCTCCTCTAATGAACTGACCAGATCGAAATCCCAGTTTCACAGACTTGATGCTGTACTCTGATTAAAAAGTGCTGCTTTCATTCTTTGAACAGTGTATGTACAGACTCCACCTGTTTCTGAAAGAAAACATGTTTAAAGCTTGTCCAGGTCAAACTGCAGATTCAAATTATGGTGTTTTTTAAAATTGTCTCCTGAAATCTTTCAGTGTTCAGAGTCTGAACGAGATTATTTCAGGTTTTCTTCTCAGCAGCAGCCTGACTGCTGTGTGCAGTGGGTGGTGAAAAGTGACAGAGGAGGAATAAAGGAGGACATGCAGGAGGAGGTGGAGGCGTGACATCCAGGTGTTGATAGGTTGGAGGCTTCATGCTGCGTGGATGCAACAGGGAGAGACGGGTGGACAGCGGGAGGGTCGGAGTCAAAGGAAGGAATAAATAAAGGAGGGATTTGTGTGGCTGTGTTAACTGCTGCCTCACAGAGCAGCTCAGGATTTGGGAGGCTGGAATCATTATGCACATGTTTAACATTTTTCTCTCTTATTTTGAAAGTCTTTGTGTTTCCCTCTCACAGGAGTGGGTGCAGCATCACCCACAGGTTTGTGGCAGCGTTATCATGATGAATGTTTGTTGTCTGCAGGTCGAGACCTGTGTTGGTGTTATCGACAGCAGCACAGACGGCTGTTGATTGGCACGCAGTCACAGCCAGGTAGAAACTGGAGCTCCGCCTTCTGGACGCTCTGTTACTACAGTAACCTTACAGCAGCCATGGTATTGGTCACATGACTCATTCAAAAGGCTCCAACAGCACAAACGGGATGCAGAGGTCCGGTTCAGCCTATCAGCCACCTGTCAGTCAAAGAGGCCACGCCCCTAATGATGCAGACTTTAAATGATCTATGTAGACCAAACAGCTTGTGTATCAGTCTGTAAACGGTTTATTTTAACATGGCATCTGACTCTCTGCTGCCTCTGCTGGTTGTCAGAGGAACTGCTTGTTTTTATGCGACGCCACGGTTTGTTTCTGTCAGCATGACCTTTCACCTCTGTGGGAGTTTCACTCTGTGATGGCCACTGAGCAGCACCTAAACTTTACAGACGTGTCCAAGGAAGGACGGGGAGGAGAAGCAGGAGGGAGGTGCTGGGAGGAGGTGAGGAGGAGGGAGGTGCTGTGGGGAGGTGAGGAGGAGGGAGGAGTGAAGGCTGAAATGAGTGAAGAAAGGTTGTGAAGTGAAAACATATGAAGGGAGCAGATGGGCTGAGAAGGCAGCGAGTGCGAAGAGCGGGTGTTGATGTCTGCGGGAAGAGTGTTTCCCTTCGCGCCCGCGGTGTTAACTCACATGTCCCATCATGCACCGGGGCGAGCGCTGGCAACAGAGACAACAAAGTGACTGATGAGTTTTTCTTTCTGCCCTCAGCCCACCAGCGAGGAAGACCTCTGTCCCATCTGCTACGCTCACCCCATCTCTGCCATCTTCAAGCCCTGCTCACACAAGTCCTGCAAGTGAGTCGCGCACACACACACGCACACACACACACACACGTCGGGTATTCATGTCAAAGGGGATTGACATAATGCTTTCCCTAGCCCCTTACCATAACCTTATCATAACACTGACACTAACGCCACATTCTGGGTCTGAAACATGCTGGTGGCGGTCAGCACATCCCAAGCTTACAGGACACTGAGACGGCGATGAAGAATGCCCTGTGACGGCGAGTGTCGGGGAAGCAGGATCCTGAAAGTGTGAGATTGATCCTGCAGTCGTCCTGACACACACAGATATGGCTGACTCACACACTCTGGCCTGTGTGTGTGAGTCAGCTGTTTCCTTACTGCAGCTGGACGCCGCCGTGGGCGCAGACCTCGTTCATATCTGGATGCATATTTCATGCTATCCTGAAGGTGCGCTTGATTTAGCTGAGCTGGCACACCGACTCAGCGGCTGTATGGATTACTGCAGCGTGATGGAGAGCGCTGTCACCAGGTGAACCAGCTGATTCCTCCTCGTGACAAACGGACCTGCGAGAGCAGCTCTGAGTGTTCACTCGGGCCCCTCCTAAACACACAGACAGGTTTCAGTGTGTGGGTCGCACTTAGTTTGCTCCACGCCGGGTGAAACGAAGCTTCAAAATGGATCAAACGTCGTGTCGTCTGATTGGACAGCTCTCTGTTGTCGGTCCTCTGGCAGCTTTCTTGGCTCGATAACGAAAAATGATGTTAATTCTGCCACATTATTCTTTATTCTTACTGGACCTTTCAAAATAAAAATCACAAAGTGCTTCACACAAAAGCTAAAACACAGAAACAAAAGTGAACCAAACGCAAGTTTAAATGATGAGTTTTTAGCTGTTTTATAAAAGAAACTGCTGAGTCCACAGAGCTGAAGAGGGGTCCAGAGTCTGGGGGCCACAGTTACAAAAGCTCTGTCACCGTGTGTTTTCAGCCTCGTGTGATGGACAACCAACAAGCCCTGATCACATGACTTCAGGCACCTGCTGGGATGTAAAAGATCTCTGATGTATGTTGGTGCTCGTCCATGCAGAGCTCAAAACGTGCTGAAGAGGGAGTAAATAAACCATGAGTCAGAAAATCCCCCGACAGCCGCTCGGGTTAGCCGCTGTTCTTTAAATATGGCTCAGTCTGATGGGCTGGGCGCAGGAAGTGATGCAGAGCGGTGACAAGCATCATCCTGAAGAACCAAAAGCACGACCTAAGTGTCGTCTTACAAAGAGATCCGCACAGATGAGTTAGCGGGCAGGTCCTGGCTCGACTTCACCTGAGTGTTTGGAGACAGGTCGCCTCCCACCAGGTAACCTGGACCTGCAGCTTGCTGCTGCACGTGCTAACAGTAACCCTCTGACAGCAAAACGCTGTGAAGACGTGTCAGCGCAGCTCAGTCACACAAACACCTTTAATGCTCAAAGCTGTTTGCAGACAATCACATGATCAGTGTGACTTCCTGTTTCCTCTGCAGAGCCTGCATCAACCAGCACCTGATGAACAACAAGGACTGCTTCTTCTGCAAGGCCACCATCACCGGAGTCGAAGACTACAGCAAGCCGGCCTCCTCCTAACACGCACGCGCGCACACACACACACACACACACACACAGGGTGAAATGAGGCACCATAAGTACACACAAAAAACCAGAGCAGTGATGTGAAGACAGCAGCAGAACCAGCTGTCACATTAGCACAACACCACCTCCACCTGTCAGAGCGAGTACACACACACACACACACACACACACACACACAGTGTTACAGGGCAACAGGATGCAGGCGTGTCGCCTCTGCAGAAACACACAAACGGCAAACAAAGGAGAACCTCATCCTCAGCGGAGGAAGGCTTTCTCAGAGACACCCACAGTAATTTAACACAGACACACAAAACTCACAAAAAGGTCGACAAAGAGCCAAGCAACTGCAGCTAGGATCCAGCGTCCTCCATCACCTCCTGACCCACAGCTCAGAGAGCTGCACCTGTACTGTACCTGTACACACACACCTGCTGGTGCTGGACTGTTGTTACCCTGCTGTGACAGATTCAGGCCAAAGTTTAGTGTCACAAACAAAAAGGACGTCACTGCTGTTGAAAAGCTGCTTTAAGATAAACGTTCACATCATTAAGAAGTGACGTTCAGGTCTCATGAACTTCATTCACAACAGAGCACAGAAATATGTCACCTCTTCAGACCGGTTAAATAAACAAATGTCCATCCTTTAACTACAGGCTGCTCTTCATCAGTAAAATTCAAACCGTCAGCAGATGTTTGAACTTTCTATTCTCCGCGAATCAGAGATAACCTGAACCTGGCGTGGATGAGACACACGTCTGTGACTGTGGCCAGAGTATCCGGATTACTGTGCTGCTGATGATGATGGTGGTGTTTCTGCTTGGGGAGTCATTGCGTGCTTGCTGTTCTCTGCTGTTAGTTCCACAGTTATGATTTCACACATGTTCACAAAGTCTGATTGCGACACCGTCAGTTTGTTTCCAGCATGTTGAGGACAGTGCGCCTCGGCGGCGTGTTTATGGCGTGATAGCGTGACCTCTGTGTGCCACTCCGGGCTCCTGTAACCACATTAAATTATTTATCCTGAACCAGCAACAGTCTCTGTGTGTGTCTCTGCTCATTTTGTGAATTTATTGATCATTATTGATTAGTTATTGATTAGTTATTGGGGGGTTTTGCTAGCCGTGCCACCTGACCACCAGAGTGCTGACCCCGCAGTCTGACCTGAAGCTCAATTTTCTTCCTTTATGGGACAAACAGAAAAGGCTTCACTGTTCTCAGCCTGTCAGGTGTCGATCGCTGGGTGAGATCCTGAACGCTAACGCAGCAGAAACCACACCACTGAAGGAGCAGGCGAGGCGACGGAGCTCCACCCCTCACCTGACTCACCTGAGACGAACCAGGAGGCAGGAAACTGAACACATCTCTAAGTTACCGTGCTCAAAGACCTGCTGTAAGAAACCGGCACCGTTAGGGTCACCTGGTCCAGCCCTAACTATATGCTTTAGCAAAAGGGAAAGTTTTAAGCCTAATCTTGAAAGTAGAGATAGTGTCTGTCTCCCGAATCCAAACTGGAAGCTGGTTCCACAGAAGAGGGGCCTGAAAACTGAAGGCTCTGCCTCCCATTCTACTTTTAAATACTCTAGGAACAACAAGTAGGCCTGCAGTGTGAGAGCGAAGTGCTCTAATGGGGTGATATGGTACTACAAGGTCATTAAGATAAGATGGGGCCTGATTATTTAAGAAGGGGACATGAAACGCTGCACACATAAAGGCTCATTTACACCATGTTTAAAGTTTTAAAACATGTTTAGCGCCATCTTCTGTCAGTACGGACCGTGACGTCTTGGTTGGTTGAGGCTAACAGAGTCACATTAGTTTATGTTAGCTAACTAGTGACAGGCTCAGAGGAAAATAAGGACAGTAAAACTGAACATCAGTGACAGGATGACTGTGGTGCTGCAAGATCTTCACTTTACCGTCTGCAGCAGGAAGTGGCTGTTCGCTGTTTGGCTAGCTGCACTGAAACAGGAAAGTCCAGCTGTTAGCTGTGATGTTGGCGTTTGTAAAGCACTTTATAAATGAGCACTGTGGTTTCTTATGAAACATGATAGAAAATCCTGATATCCATGAGCAGAGAGATTTTATTGCATAAAGTAGAGCTGATTGGTGTCAGTGCAGCCAAACAATGAAGAACCACTTCCTGTTGTGTGTGTAAACCTTTAAACACTTATTTCACAGTGAGGCAGGATCAGAGTGTGTGCGCAGCGTTTTTATGTCCTCTGTATTTAACAGCGAAGGAGAAATGTGCTCCTCATTAAATGATTTTGTGTGTGTGTGTTTGCTTCACAGACTTTGTGTTTGTGCTTTCACTGCTGTTTTCTAATGAAACCGCTTTGACTCGATGTGTAACAAACTGCACTCACACAGCATCCAGTCAGATATCACACTGACCTTATTCCCCTGGACTCAGAGCAGTCTGCAGTTCAGACTCAGTTTTCTTCATATAGACTGAGGCGGAGTGGACACAGTCCACAGGATCACTGTGTTCATCGCAGCCTCAGACTCTTCATTTCACACCTGTAAACAAAGATGGCCGAAGCCTCAGAGTCCGGTGGACGACCTCTGTGCTCGTCGGAGTTACTGCGTGCTGAGTGTTGTTCCTTTGTGAAACCACAGAGTTCAGGTTGTAACAGGTGCAGTCAGGGCGCTGTGGAAGGATATGACGGTCTGTACGAGCGGGTGATGCGGTCAGAGACGTAAGTTTGAAATATTTCATCTTTGCTTTGAATCTGAAACCTTCAGCTCTGTACACCAGATTTAAACTGTGGTGTGTGTGAGAGAGAGAGAGTGACCTGTTGGTCAGGCCGGGTGGACGGAGTTTATAGACTGAGACAGAAATAGCTGCAGCAGGGTTGGCGAGAGAGAGGAAGAGGAGCGGTGGTGAAGATGAAGGAGACGTGCACAAGGACAGCCAGAGTATTTATAGAGGAACAGGAGCCTTCTGTTTCCCCTGATCGATGGAGGAGCACAAGACCTATACACAAATGGCTGTGTGTGTGTGTGTGTGTGTGTGTGTGTGTGTGTGTGTGTGTGTGTGTGTGTGAAGGTAAATGGGTCAATGACAGCAGCGGGAAAAAGTTTCCATGTTAACTGGAACTTGAAAACAAGCTCGTCCAGGAGGAAAGCACACAACATGTGTGTGTGTTTGAACACTTATCTTAAATGTAAAACAATGTTATTATTTTTATTTATGTTATTGTTATTCTGTTGCTGATGATGAGCGATCACAGCATGTGGTTTACAGACCTGCGAGTTTAAAGATGAAGCTCTGTCTCCACCTGCTGGCCGACCCTCAGCCTCACACCTGCTGACTAATCACCTGTTCACACTCGGCGTTATGAACCAGCAGCAGTTATTACAGTCACTGTGAGCTCCTGGGATTATTAGATATACGAGCCGCTCATATTTTGCACCCTTACCTGATGAAGCCCAGAAGCTTCACTCTACACCTGCAGGACCCAGCCACACCTGAGCGAAGCCACAACATGTCAGACTATAGGTCACCATGATCAGAGCTGAGCTGAGAGGAAAAGTGTGGAGGAGACGTGATGAAGTCAAAGGTCAGCATGAGCACGTGTCAGCACGCACTACAGTTATCATGTGTTTAAAAGCAGGTTTCATCTGTTTCATTTGTTGTCTTTCATTCACTGAACTACTCTTCTTTCTTGGGTGTTTTAATTTCTGAAGTTAAGTTACATAACAGCTTCATGCTGTTTTGTGATTGGCCATAAGGTGTTTTCTCGTCTGCGGCAGACTGGCGTGTCTGGGCAGGCCCCTCCTCTGTGTGGAATAGACTCCACCCCTCCAGCTGCGACCTTATACATGGAGGTAAATGGATGGCTGGGTTCTCCGATCACACCCAAACAAACTGTGTAAACCTCAAACATTCACAGACGGTTTATGAAGAAGCAGCCAGTATGGACGTCTGTTAAACTGGCAGTGTGTCTAATGTCCAGCAGGGGGCGACTCCTCTCTGATGGGGCTGAGGGCGCGCTGTGAATAATTTACCTGCAGCCACACAGAGTTAAATAATAAGCAAAGTAGCTTCATTTCTCCCATCATCAGCTCTCTCAGCAGACGTCGCTCTGCTGCGATGCAGCTCTGCTGTTAAAGCTGCAGCCGTCTGAGTCACGGCTCTCTGATCGACTGCAATACAAACAAATACAAAGAAATCCTGAAGATCTTAAAACTCTGTGTTTGAGGCGTCAGCTGAAATATCAGAGAAACTCATGTGAACTCGTTTCTCTGTACGTTTTATTACCTGACAGCACGTAGAGAGGCCTGTTCAGGAGCCATGAGTTGAACCATTGAGGCGATGATGAAGCGTCTAAATGAGAGAAGAAAAATAAAGAGAAGTTTGGAACAAAGATCGCTGTTACAGCTTGGCTCGTTTACTGTGGAGGGCCAGGAGTGCCAAAATGAATGAATCAAGTACATCATTAAATAATTGTTTCATTAATTAATCACAATTACGATGCCCATTCATTTCATTTAAAACATTGAATAAATTATTTATTTCCAATTTTATTTAATTAATTATTTAATGATGTATTTATTTAATTCATTTTGGCGCTCCCGACCCTGCAGCTCTGTCCATGAATTAATTCTATCTGTCAGCTCCACCCATCAAAGTCAGGGGGTGGGGTTTATGCTGATCCAGTCAAAACCATCGCTTTGGCCTGGTGGCCGTTCTGTCTGTGAGCGTTTCTCAGTTTCTCTGATAAAGCTTCAGGACAGCGCCCCTCGAGTTTGACACCGGTGTCATGTGACCCCGACCATGTGACAAATAAAACTTCACATTCTTGTGAAAAACTCTACGGAGTCGTCTTCTGGGTTCACCCCACGTATCGGCCCTGTCACAATTACATCATAGCCTCATGACACAATGACATATGGAAAGGAGTAATACGTATCCAGAATAGAATAGAATGGACTCAGGTGCAGACCAGCAGGTGAACATATACACACAGGGCGAGGGGGCGGGACTCCAGGGGAGTACAGGAAACACACTCCACTCTCTCGCTCTCCACGCTTTGCTCCTTACTCCCCTTCAGGCACTCACACTCACCTTTCACTCAACGCCACGCCGCAAGACTCGGGGAAACAAGGACAGGTCCAGGAAATGGGAGTTACTCAACGATCCAGCGAAGAAGAGCACTGAGCCGCCATCTTAAATAGAGGCTCAGGCAATCAGGCAGCTCCATGGCACCTGATTACACCGGGCATGTGGGCCAAGGGCAGGAGCCCAAGATGAGGAGGATGAGGGAGAGAGAGAGAGAGACAGACAATAAGAATAAACAGACATGTGGCCTGAAAACTGTATCAGCCAGAGAGATGCAGAGACCATGACAATAATGGCTTCAAGGTAACCATGTGTAGAAATGTCACAGCATACTGTAAAGAACCGAATATTACACATTAGGAAATGAACACCTGGTTACAGGTGTGTGTGGCGTTAATGAAACGTGCTGGTTAAGCTACCACAGAGGAACGGGATCTCTGAGACGTCCCGATAGAGCGGACAGCACACGTCCTCCTCTGGTCTGGAAGTCACGGAGTCTCCGAGTGAAGCTGGAAGCAGCAGCTGGCTTCTTCAAACAGGACGTCAGTTGTTCTTGTCTTACTTTTGTATGCAGTGTTTTTCTGTCAGCGGCAGGTCCAGTTGAAGGATTTCTCTCCCTCAGTACTGCAGTACTTCCTCCTGTAACGGTCCCAGATCAATTTTTCTGTCTGACTCGTAGATAAATGGCGGAGAGCTTTTTCACAAACTGCAACTACACCAAACAGCAGCTGTCTGAGGTTTAAATGAAGGTCCCATCTCTAAATTCCCCGCTTACACATTTTCATACATGTAACATTTCAGTTACAGCTTAGCCTGAATGTTCTGGGGCTCATCCACTTTATGACAACATGCTAATGGAAATATGTTTCAAGGTTCCTGTAATAGTTCAATTCAATTCATTTGTATTTATATGGTTATATGTGGTGCCTCATGGCAACACCATATTGGTCGCACAATAATACAGAGAAAAAACAGAACACCCCAACAAAGTGATAGTGTTTGTTTTCCCCACTTTCACCAAAAACCCTCCATTTTAACAGAAAAGAAAACCTCCAGCAGAACCAGGCTGGAACCAGAACCAGGGAGGGAGATAGTGTCTGTCTCCTGAATCCAAACTGGAAGCTGGTTCCACAGAAGAGGGGCCTGAAAACTGAAGGCTCTGCCTCCCATTCTACTTTTAAATACTCTAGGAACAACAAGTAGGCCTGCAGTGTGAGAGCGAAGTGCTCTAATAGGGTGATATGGTACTACAAGGTCATTAAGATAAGATGGGGCCTGATTATTTAAGACCTTGTATGTGAGGAGCAGGATTTTGAATTCTGGATTTAACAGGAAGCCAATGAAGGGAAGCCAAAACAGGAGAAATCTGCTCTCTCTTTCTAGTCCCTGTCAGTGCTGGGTCCCTGAGTCTCTGTCTCTTGCTGCAGCAGAATCAGAACTCTTTATTAATGCCTGAGGAAATTATGTAGTTACAGTTTACAAAAACAAGAGAAATAGCTCCAATATAATTAAACAGCTTCATTATGAATATCAGGAATATTGCAGAGATTAAATCCCTATTAATTCACTATGTGTTAATAGACCTCTCTGCATCGAATCATATCTGTTATTAATCTCTGTCTCTCTTCCACAGCATGTCTTTATCCTGTTTTTCTTCTCTCACCCCAACCGGTCTCAGCAGATGGCCCCGCCCCTCCCTGAGCCTGGTTCTGCCGGAGGTTTCTTCCTGTTAAAAGGGAGTTTTTCCTTCCCACTGTCGCCAAAGTGCTTGCTCATAGGGGGTCATATGATTGTTGGGTTTTTCTCTGTATTTATTATTGTGCTATCTACTGTACAATATAAAGCGCCTTGAGGCGACTTTTGTTGTGATTTGGCGCTATATAAATAAAATTGAATTGAATTGAATTGAATTAAATATACATGATTGACATTTATTACTCTGTAAAACTGTGTTATTTTCACTGTAGAGGATGTAAAAGCTATTGTACTGTGTATTAAATGGAGACATATCCAGCTGAGGGGTCCAAGAGACAAGGCCTGAATGCTAACCTGCAGCTTTACGCTCTAAGAAGAGAAGTTGATTCTGTTCATCTGGACGTTTTTATTGGCAGAAACCTTCATCAGGTGACTTCAGGACATCTGGACAATGACTGAAACCAGCACCACTGATGAACAACGGGCTGTGAGGTCAGTTTATGATCATTAATATGCAAATTGTCATGACGATTGATCAACAACCACTGATCAGTGGCCATGAGTCCCATTCACAGAGAGTTGGGGAATCAATCACAGCATTGTAAGATGGTGACAGATGGACCCTTAGGCCCCCTCTTTGACTCAAAGATAGTCTTTCCTTGTCTTGTGAATGACCTCCTTGACTCCCGCGTGGAGCGTACGGAGTCCTGGCCTGACGAGTGAGCTCTTCTGTATCATGTCATCCATTTAGGCAGCGGTTGTCCTTCTCTCCTGGATCGGCTGGAGCTTTCTTTTGACGCCTTTCCAGCTTTGACAAAAGTCCAGCTGGGATACCCACATTTACTCAGGGCCTTCTTGATGTGCCGTTCTTCTGCCTCCCTGGCTGCTGTGTCTGTGGGGATGGTGTTCGCTCTGTGTTGTAGCGTCTTGATGACACCCAGTTTGTGCTCCAGTGGATGATGAGAGTCAAACCTTAAAAACTGATCCGTATGCGTAGGTTTATGGTACACATCAGCTTTTAGATGTCCCCCATTACTGATGGAAATCTCACAGTCTAAGAAGGCTAAGCTGCCACTTTTCATATCCTGCCTGGTGAATTTGATGTTTCGATCCACCGAGTTAATGTGATCCGTGAATTATGGTACGTCCTGAGATTTGATCCTGTAATCTCTTAGGAACTACCTCCAACATTTCAGTGACTGGGATGCAAGTGTAGAGAGATGTAACATCGTACGAGACCATGGTTTCATCTGCCTCCATGATGACATGTCTCTCCTTCTCAACAAAATCCAAGGTGCTCTGGATGTTCAGGTGTTCAGAGCTGCCTACCAGCGGGTTGAGGATCGAAGCCAGAAATGATGAATAGAATCAACTTTTTGGGATTTCCTTACCTGGATAATTGAGCATAAGACAATCTAAGCAGAGCTGTTTCAGTCGAGTGCATCTGATGAAGCGCAGACTGAAATGTGTGTTGTGAGCAGCTAAAACTGCTGTAAGCACTTTTTCTAAGGTTTTTGGGTTAAGGGCAGAGGGAGGGTGAGCACTGGGTGCAGTTTCAGGTGTGTTCAGCTACTTTGATGAGTCAAATTTTTATAATACAGTTTGGTCTACAAACTGATTCCATGATTTCTTTTTTAACTCCAGTTGCTTATCTGTACCATACTTTCATTTCAGAGTGCAATGAGACATGAAACTGCATCATTTTCAATAAAAAACTGGAAAACTTGGGTTCTTCTAAAACGGGTAGTGTACCTCGATCGATAAGCTCTGCAGTCCTGTGATGGTTGAATGAACTGTGAGTCTCAGACTCGGACGCTCTGTTGGCTGTAAATCGTTTCAGCTCATTTTCACTTTGTTGTTGTTTTTGTTTGGATTGTTTCATCTTTGAGAGGAAATGATTTCAGTGTTACACTGAGAATTATGGACAGGGTAAATGTTTAAAGTTTTCATATCAAAGAGATGCTAATTATACTTTATAAAACACGAGGTTTGACCAGTGGACTGACCCACATTCAGGTGAATGTGGGTCAGTCCACTGGTTAAACTTTATTGTGGTCATTCATGCAGTCTCACGTGTTTGTCAGCGCTGCGAGGCTTCAGCCAGCTCTAAGAGATTCATAAACCTGTAAACATCTGATGTGAGTCGAATCGTCACATTTACTGTGTGCTGAATATGAGTTAATAAGTGGCTCTATCTGCACTTCATCCAGCTGACAGCAGGTGGCAGTGTTGGACTTCACTGAGGAGGAGAAAAGCCCTTTGTTTCTGAATGAACTGTGTGTGAAGCTGCAGTTCCTTTACTGACCACCGGAGGCGTTCAGTCCCCGTGCACTCCCACTGCCAGCAGAAAGAAGGAAAAGAAGAAAAATTCCCTGTTGTAGGTACCAACAATCACTCCCATGTCTCCTTCCCTGTGCACCTGTGTTCCTCACACCTGTCACCTGAAGGTGTGTCGCTGTGTAGACGATGGCTGCTGGAGTACAAGACGTTTGTTCTCACACTGACAAACACACACACACACACACACACAGAGCACACACACACACACACACACACACACACACACACACACACACACACACAGAGCACACAAACACAGACACACACAATAAGACATTAAATGTTATATACCTATGTGGTATGTGACTTTTGTTGCCATGATGCCAGGTCTCTCTTGGAAATGAGATTTTAAATCTCAATGAGATTTTTACCTGAATAAATAAAGGACTAATAAAAAAAAAAAAGCTAAAGGTGAGTCTGATTAACCTGATCACCCAGAGACAGAACTACTCCTCTTCCTCTCTCTCTCCCTCCTGTGATTTTCTGTTGCTGCTCCTCATAAAGCAAAGACAGGTGAACACATCTGGGTCTTAAAAATGTTATATAAATAACTGACAGCAGTTGATTTTCATGCCTGTTGTGTTAATGTAGTCTGAAGTTGGTCTGTGGCGCCCTCTGCTGGTCACTGATGTGATGACACCCTTGAAAGAAGAGCGACATCTGCCTGAAGGAGGTTTTAAAAGCAGGTCCAGGATCAGAACTCCTCATCCACCCAGACTGCAACACCTGGAGCCTGTGACATCATCTGTGACATCATCTGTGACAACAGCAGTGTTCAGGCATGTTTTTCATAGCAGGACTGGAGCATGTTCATCCAGTCGGGCCATCAGCAGGACCTCTGCGTGTTACTCAGACACCTGAACCCTCAGAAGGGCGTGGCTCTGTGAGCGAGAGGTCTGATTGGACAGCACGGGAACATTACAGACAACCTCATAGGCGTCCAGAGTTTGGTCAGCACGCTGTGCTGTGGAGCTCAGCACCGAGCATGCGTCTAATTTATTCTTAGCTTCTTTCTGTGATGTTATTTACGCACCGTGTTCGATGGTTGTGCTGCAAACCTGTGAAGGAACAAAGATTTCTGCAGGTTTCATTTAGTTTGCTGATAGTTTGTCTTTAAAAGACTCAAACGAATGACAAAGAGAAATCTTCATGAGGAGACTTTTCTGTGTCCTTCACCTCCTCTGGTCTCTTTATCTCCTGCA